>NW_016814438.1:2080522-2093909 GCF_001698545.2 Rhinopithecus bieti
TATGTTGAACCAGCCTTGCATCCCTGGGATGAAGCCAACTTGATCATGGTGGATAAGATTTTTGTTGTGCTGCTGGATTCAGTTTGCCAGTATTTTATTGAGGATTTTCACATCAATGTTCATCAGGGATATTGGCCTGAGGTTTCTATTTTTGTTGTCTCTGCTAAGTTTGGGTATTAGGATGATACTGGCCTCGTGAGATGAGTTAGGGAGGATTCCCTCTTTTTCTATTGTTTGGGATAGTTTCAGAAGGAATGGTACCAGCTCCACTTTGTACCTCTTGTAGAATACAGCTGTAAATCCATGTGGTCCTGAACTTCTTTTCGCTGGTAGGCTATTAATTGCTACCTCAATTTCAGAACTTGTATTGGTCTATTTAGGGATTCAACTTCTTCTGAGTTTAGTTTTGGGAGCGTGTATGTGTCCAGGAACTTACCCATTTCTTCTAGATTTTCTAGTTTACTTGCATAGAGGTATTTATAGTATTCTCTGATGGCAGTTTGTATTTCTGTGGGATCAATGGCGATATCCCCTTTACCATTTTTTATTTCATCTATTTGATTCTTCTCTCTTTTCTTCTTTATTAGTCTGAGTAGCAGTCTATCTATTTTGTTGAACTTTTCAAAAAACCAGCTCCTAGATTCATTGATTTTTTGAAGGATTTTTTTGTTTCTCTTATCTCCTGCAGTTCCGCTCGGATCTTAGTTATTTCCTGGCTTCTGCTAGCTTTTGAATTTCTTTGCTCCTGCTTCTCTAGTTCTTTTAAATATGAGGTTAGGGTGTTGATTTTAGATCTCTCCTGCTTTCTCTTGTGGGCATTTAGTGCTATAAATTTCCCTCTACACACTGCTTTAAATGTGTCCCAGAGATTCTGGTATGTTGCGTCTTTGTTCTCATTGGTTTCAAAGACCATCTTTATTTCTGCCTTCATTTCATTATTTACCCAGTAGTCATTCAGGAGCAGGTTGCTCAGTTTCCATGTAGTAGTGTGGTTTTGAGTGAGTTTCTTAAACCTGAGTTCTAATTTGATTGCACTGTGGTCTGAGAGACTGTTCGTTATGATTTCCATTCTTTTGCATTTGCTGAGGAGTGTTTTACTTCCAATTGTGTGGTCAATTTTAGAATAAGTGCAATGTGGTGCTGAGAAGAATGTATATTCTGTTGATTTGGGGTGGAGACTTCTGTAGATGTCGATTAGGTCTGCTTGGTCCTGAGCTGAGTTCAAGTCCTGAATATCCTTGTAAATTTTATGTCTTGTTGGTCTGTCTGATATTGACAGTGGGGTGTTAAAGTCTCCCACTATTATTGTGTGGGAGTCTAAGTCTCTTTGTAAGTCTCTAAGAACCTGTTTTATGAATCTGGGTGCTCCTGTGTTGGGTGCATATATATTTAGGATAGTTAGCTCTTCTTGTTGAATTGATCCCTTTACCATTATGTAATGGCCTTCTTTGTCTCTTTTGATCTTTGTTGGTTTAAGTCTGTTTTATCAGAGACTAGTATTCTAACCCCAGCTTTTTTTTTTTCCATTTGCTTGGTAAACGTTTCTGCATTCCTTTGTTTTGAGCCTATGTGTGTCTTTCCATGTCGGATGGGTTTCCTGAATACAGCACATGAATGAGTCTTGACTCTTTATCCAATTTGCCAGTTTCTGTCTTTCAATTGAGGCATTTAGTCCATTTATATTTAAGATTAATATTGTTATGTGTGAATTTGATCCTGCCATTATGATGCCAGCTGGTTATTTTGCCCATTAGTTGTTGCAGTTTATTCATAGCATCGATGGTCTTTACAATTTGGCATGTTTTTGCAGTGGCTGGTACCGGTTGATGCTTTCCATGTTTAGTGCTTCCTTCAGGATCTCTTGTAAGGCAGGCCTGGTGGTGACAAAATCTCTCAGCATTTGCTTGTCTATAAAGGATTTTATTTCTCCTTCATTTATGAAGCTTAGTTTGGCTGGATATGAAATTCTGGGTTGAAAATTATTTGAGTGTTGAATATCTGCCTCCACTCTCTTCTGGATTGCAGGGTTTCTGCCGAGAGATCCATTGTTAGTCTATGGGCTTCCCTTTTTGGGTAACCCGACCTTTCTCTCTGGCTACTCTTAACATTTTTTCCTTCATTTCAATGTGAATCTGACATTTATGTGTCTTGGGGTTGCTCTTCTCAAGGTGTATCTTTGTGGTGTTCTCTGTATTTCCTGAATTTGAATGTTGGCCTGCCTTGCTAGGTTGGGGAAATTCTCCTGGATAATATCCTGAAGAGTATTTTCCAACTTGGTTCCATTCTCCTTGTCACTTTCTGGTACACCAATCAAATGTAGATTTGGTCTCTTAACATAGCCCTAGATTTCTTGGAAGTTTTGCTCATTTCTTTTCACTCTTTTTTTCTCTAACCTTGTCTTCACATTTTATTTCATTGAGTTGATCTTCAGTCACTGATATCCTTTCTTCCACTTGATCAGTTTGGGTATTGATACTTGTGTGTACCTCATAAAGCTCTCCTGCTGTGTTTTTCAGCTCCATTTATGTTCTTATCTAAACTGGTTATTCTAGTTAGCAATTCATCTAACCCTTTTTCAAGGTTCTTAGCTTCCTTGCATTGGGTTAGAACATGCTCCTTTAGCTTGGAAGAGTTTGTTATTACCCACCTTCTGAAACCTACTTCTGTCAAGTCATTAAACTCATTCTGTGTCCAGTTTTGTTCCCTTGCTGGCAAGGAGTTGTGATCCTTTGGAGGGGAAGAGGCATTCTGGTTTTTGGAATTTTCAGTCTTTTTGCACTGGTTTCTCCCCATCTTCATGGATTTATCTACCTTTGGTCTTTGAAGTTGGTGACCTTCGACTGGGGTCTCCGAGTGGACGTCCTTTTTGTTTATGTTAATGCTATTCCTTTCTGTTTGTTAGTTTTCCTTCTGACAGGTCCCTCTGCTCTAAGTCTGCTGGAGTTTCCTGGAGGTCTACTCCAGACCCTGTTTGCCTGGGTATCACTGGTGGAGGCTGCAGAACAGCAAAGATTGCTGCCTGCTCCTTCTTCTAGAAGTTTTGTCCCAGAGGGGCACCTGCCAGATGCCAGCCTGAGCTCTGCTGTATGAGGTGCCCGTCAGCCCCTACTGGGAAGTGTCTCCCAGTCAGGATACACAGGGGTCAGGGACTCACTTGAGGAGGCAGTCTGTCCCTTATCAGAGCTCAAACGCTGTGCTTGGAGAGCCACTGCTCTCTTCAGAGCTGCCAGGCAGGGTGGTTTGAGTGTGCTAAAGCTGTGCCCCCAACTGCCCCTTACCCCAGGTGCTCTGTCCCAGGGAGGTGGGCGTCTTATCTATAAGTCCCTGACTGGGGTGCTGTCTGTTTTTCAGAGATGCCCTGCCCAGAGAGGAGGGAATCTGGAGAGGCAGTCTGGCTACAGTGGCCTTGCTGAGCTGTGGTGGGCTCCACCCAGTTTGAACTTCCCAGTGGCTTTGTTTACACTGTGAGGGTAAAACCACCATTCTACCCTCAGCAATGGTGGATGCCCCTCCTCCCACCAAGCTCGAGTGTTCCGGGTTGAGCTCAGACTGCTGTGCTAGCAGCAAGAATTTCAAGCCAGTGGATCTTAGCTTGCTGGGCACCATGGGGGTGGGACCCAGCAAACCAGACCACTTGGCTCCCTGGCTTCAGCCCCCTTTCCAGGGGAGTGAACGGTTCTGTCTAGATGGCGTTCTGAGCACCACGGGAGTATGAAAAAAAATTCCTGTGGCTAGCTCAGAGACTGCCCAAACAGCCACCCAGTTTTGTGCCAGAAATCCAGAGTCCTGGTGGTTTGGGCACTGGAGTGAATCTCCTGTTCTGCGGGTTGTGAAGACCATGGGAAAAGCACAGGACCTGGGCTGGCATGCATGGTACAGTCCCTAATGGCTTCCCTTGGCTAGAGGAGGGTACTCCCTGACCCCTTGTGCTTCCCAGGTGGGGTGATGTTCCACCCTGCTTTGGCTCTCCCTCCTTGGACTGCACCCACTGTCAAACCAGTCCCAATGAGATGAACTGGGTACCTCAGCTGGAAATGCAGAAATCACCTGCCTTCTGCATCAATCTCGCTGGGAGCTGCAGACCTGAGCTGTTCCTATTCAGCCATCTTGCCAGTCGATTCTCTTCTTTATACTTTTTGATAATGTCTAAATATTTCCCAATACAACTGTAAATTGTACAAGTATGAAAAAAAGCACTTCCATTCAAAAATATAAAAATGTCAGAGGCATTTGAGCCAGAGCAACTCTATCTTGTATAGGGGCTAGGTAAAATAAGACTGAGACCTACTGGGCTGCATTCCCCAGAGGTTAGGCATTCTACCAGGATGAGATAGGTCAGCACAAGATACAGGTTACAAAGACCTTGCTGATAAAACAAGTTGCAATAAAGAAGTTGATCAAAACCCACCAAAATCAAGATGGTGATGAAAGTGACCTCTGATTCTCATTCACCGCTCATTATACACTAATTATAATTCATTAGCATGTTAAAAGACACTCCTGCCAGAGCCATGACCGTTTACAAATGCCATGGCAACATCAGAAAGTTACTCTATATGGTCTAAAAAGGGGAGGAACCCTCAGTTCTGGGAATTGGCCACCCCTTTCCTGGAAAACTCATGAATAATCCATCCCTTGTCTAGCATACAATCAAAAATTAACAATAAGTATAAGCAGCTGAGCAGCCCATGCCACTGCTCTGCCTATGTAGTAGCCATTCTTTTATTCCCTTACTTTCTTAGTAAACTTGCTTTCACGTTACTCTATGGATTTGTTGCCAATTCTCTTGCACAAGATCTAATCAATTTATTCATGTGGCCTCACTTCTCCTGGATGCCAGACAAGAGCTCTGGAGCCACAAGTATGATACAAAAGGATGTCATACTGGCCCTTTGCCCTCACTGGCAGAGGACAGCCGCTTCGCACAAAAGGAAGGAGGGCCCACTGAGCTGTTTACACCTAAGCCACAGTGGATGGCAGAGCTAAAAGAGCACTGTATCACATCCCCTGGGGCTTCGGGAGTACAGGCACCCCACTTGGATGCTGCCACGGGGCCTGCATGGAGTTTGCGCTGCCAGCGCCCAAAGGAGTTCACTCTGGTTCCTGCACCCACTCACTTGTGCAGTCCCTCCTGCGAGGGGTGGAATGCAGCTGGTCCAAATGAGTGGAGTTTGATTCCCCTGGAGCCACTGGTGCCGCTGGTGCTGAAGTGGCTGGCAGATTCAAGCGCTCATGCATGCCAGTTCCCACAAGGAGTTGAGAGCGGCAGGCTGAGTAAAGGAGGCACCCCCTGTTGGGAGTCCCACAAAGCAATCAGGGAAATATCTTGCTTCAAAAGCGGAAACATCTGCCCTAACAAAAGTGGCAACTGGCTGGTTTGGGTAAGGCATATCCTATCCCTGCTATTCCGCACTATATGAGGCTTTCTCTGGATAATTCTCAAGTTCAAGAACAGTTCATCTTCACTGTAATTACAAGAATACTTTTTCTAGACCCTACTCCCTGTCATATTTAAGGCCATGGCCTCTGGCATGATGAACATTAGTTACTGAATGCCATATTTCTAAAGGAAAGAAGGAACAAGTTAAGCCACCTAGATCTTGAGAAAGACTTCAGAAACAATTGTGTCTAACAGTCTAGACAGAAAATACGGAAATAGAAGTGGCACAATATTGCTCAAAATCTTCAGTAACTTCTTGTTAATTTCAGGATAAAATCCTGACAGCATTATCAAAATAGGAGGTAAAGGAGGAAGTGAAGTAAACCAGATACATGTGTTTTGAAAAATCTTTCCAAAATGATTCCGATATATTAGTGCCCATTCCTATGAAGCATTTTTGAGATAGATAACATCATCTCTATATACTGAATAGATAGTATACATACCTCAAAGGTCAATTTGTATTAGGTGTAGAAATATGAGAAGCATAATGGTTAAGCCATTATGCTGCCCCAAAAGATGACCAAATATGAATATACAATCAGCAGTGAACATCAAGAAAAAAAAACTGAGTTCAAAGTAGGGGCCATCACTTTCAAAATATGTTTTTCTAGTCATGATTAGCCCAGTTTTCTCAAACTTGAGTTTTAATGTAAAATAATTATAATTGTCCAATGTTGCTTTAAATACTCATATTTTAATGCCACATAAATACATACTAATGAAATTAGATCTAAACTATTGTGCATATAGTTTCTTTATAACTATTAAATTAATATAAATTCACAAATTAAATATATTTTAAAACTACAAAAACATTGACATTCAAATTAATAACATTAATTCCACAACAAAGATGATGTTGTTTAGCTGAAATGGTACTGATGCTGCATGCAAATAATATAAAGTTCACATATAAATTTTATTATTTTCTGAATTGTTGTTTCAATAATAAGAGTATTCCTAGTCAAGGCTTCCAGAGTAACAATGTGCCACACTAAGTAGCTGAAGATCTTATCCCACTACAAATATAAACAGAATGCTGGATAAAAAATAGCCCACAAATACTAAGTACATATCAAAACTAAAAAGAAAAAAGTAGAAATCCTCAGGCAAAAGAAAAATTGAGGTAACTCAAGTCACAACAATAAGCCAAGAAGCTAAGAATTCAGTGGTAAAAGGGAGTATCAGGTCCAAATACATATACCTCTAAGGCCTTGAGATCACAATTTTAATGGTAAGCAGGAACTAAGGCAGGATCTGAAAATAAAACTCCTTTCACTGGAACCTGAAAGGTTCCTATTCATGAAATGGGACTTCAAAGAAAAAAAAAAAAGTCTTCAGCATCTAGCCCAAGGCAAGAATGTTCATCTTCTCTGCTGAGTGCTGTTAGTAGAAAGGAGAAGCCTTCTGTGAGAAGTCAAAATTCCAATCTCACACCAACCATGAATGGTGCTACAAGAACCTCAAACCAAAATATTAACAAAAAACTGGCCTCAGAACAGTGGAACTCCTGGAATACCCAAAAGAAATAAATGCAAAATTCATTTCTAGGTATATTTCTATAACACATATGGCTGTTACGGAAAACCAGACTTCTGCTGAAAATTAACTCACAAAGTTTACAAATCATCTGAGGACTTTTTACTTACCAAAAGGGAGTATCAGTAGATGCAACAAATGGTTAAAACAGCACCCTCCCAAAAAAAAGTTTAAAAAAATAAAACAATCTGATATTTTTAAATAATTATTCTTGATATTATTTAAACAATAAAAGAAATAGAGTTATACTGAAAGACCTTCCAATGAAAACTAGTGACTTAAATAAAAGAAGAGAACTTCTAAAAGGCATTAACATTTTAAACCTCAACATATAGATTAATTAGTAAATTAGATATCGCTGAAGAAAAAATTATTACATGGGAAGATGGACTTAAGAAAACTACCCAAAATCCAATACAGTAAAGAAATGGAAAATATAATGAGAGAATGAATATTAAGGAGGATAGAATAAGAAACAGTCATCTGTCTATTTAAATAGGCATTCCAAGATAGAATAGGAAAGAGAAAATATTGAAGAGAAAATAGCTAAGAATTTGCCCAAAATGATTAAAAACATGAACAAATTCAAGAAACAAATCTCACACAAAAAATTAAAAGAAATCCACACTGGATACATCATTGAGAAACTCCAGATAATTAAAGACAAAATAAAATACTAAAAGCAACCTCAGAGAAATGATACATTGAATGCAACAGAAAACAATTACATGGAGAATGCCCTAATTATAATTTAATTTATTCACAAATATTTATTGAATGCCAGGCACTGTTTTAGTTCCTGAGGATATAGCAGTGAACAAAACAGACAAAAATTCTTGCCTTAGTGGAGCCTATATACTGGTGATAGGAATAGAATAATATCTCCAAAGAACAAATATTAAACAAATGTGAATTTTAAATTCACTTTTTTCTTTCATTCAGTAAATAAACATCATGCCTGGCTAATCTTTTGTATTTTGGTAGAAATGGGGTTTCACCATGTTGGCCAGGCTGCTGTCGAACTGCTTACCTCAAGTGATTCACCCTCCTCAGCCTCCCCAAGTGCTGGGATTATAGGCACAAGCCACCATACCTGGCAATAAGTGCTATTTTTTGAAGTTGAGTACAGTAAGGAGGGTGAAGAGCTGCTAGCAGTTGGAGTTGAGGCTACAAGAGGTTGTAATTTTAAATAAGTTAAAAATTAAGACTTACTAAGAAGGTAACTTTTGAGTAAGGACTTGAAGGAGTTCCAGCTAAACCGCATTGAAGAATAAAATAACTACATTTGCAGATGAAAAACTGATATTAATAGACTCTTACTGAAAGTGACTAAATGATGTGTGGAAGAAATTATATACAAAGGAGTGGAATATAAAATGCAATGTTTATAATCAATAGTCCTTTCATGTACACATTATACATGTATAAAATTATCTGTATAACAGATAACACTCATCTCTCAACAAATACTAAACACCAAGAATAAGTGTACAGAATATAAAGCAATAAAATTGGAGAACAAAAGTAGAAAGAAAATCAATTTAAGAATTACATTTAATTTCTACATAAAAATTGTGTTACATTCAGCATCTTCTACTTGCTAAAAAAAATTAATAAAAATTATACTGCTAAATATTCATAGTTTGTTTCCATTTTATATGGATATATACAATATTTAGAAAGTAACAGCATGACATACAAAAATACGTGGCTTGCAGGTAAAGTAGTACTTACCAGGAAAAGTTATAGCCAAAAGTATATATTTGAGAAGAAAAAATACTAAAACTTCTATCCAAGATCTCAACTCAAGAAGTTTTAAAAGCACAATAGAGTAAAATAAAAGAAAGTAGAAGAAAAAAATAATAATGGGAATCATATTTAACAAAATAGAAATCAAAGAATAGTATAAAGCAAATTAACAAAAAAATGGGACTTTGAAAACAATAGTTGTCATCAAAATTCTGATACTATTGAACATAAAAAATATTAGAGAAAATAAAATAATATTAAATATGAAAAATAAACAATTACAAGTAGAGATTTAAAAGCCATAAGAGAATATTATGAACTAACTTAAGCCAAGAAATTTGAAAACAGACAGACTGGGCAAGTTTCTGGAAAAAATATAATTGAAATTGCCTTTGCAAAGATTATGACAGTGGAAGAAGTCTAGCATAGCTGACTCCATTTGATTCTAACCTCACAAGCTGGCTGTCCTCACTCATTCTTAAGTATAGGCTAAGCTAACTATGGGCAGAATTTAGTTCATAGCGTGGCTTTGAAGGAAGGAAGACAACAGTCCCTCCCTAAAACCAACCCTCTCCTTGCTCAAGGACCAAAACTTCCTTTGTAAAACTAACGAAAGCCCACAAGATTAGGACTGGCGGGAGCTGAATTCTGCTAAGATGTAGACACAGTTTGCCTTTCTATGATCATTTACTGCACCAGAGGTCACAAGATTTGCAACTTCCCCAATTGTTCCTATAGGTAACATCATTGTTTAGAACCTAAGGCTGGTTTTTGAGATGTTTTTTTCAGACTTTTGCATGCTGACAACCAACTGACTTCACCTGGACCTGTGAATCATGACTCAACCAGTCCCATGGCTCCCACCCAGAGGCTGACAGTGCACAAGGATCATTTTTCCACACACATATGATTTAACTTTTAACCAGTCTGCTGCACCCATTCCCTAGCCCTCTGCCCACCAAAGTATCCTTGAAAAACCTAACCTCTAAGCCTTTGGGGAGATGGAGTTGAGTAATAACTCCTGTCCTCCCACTTGGCTGCCTCATGATAATTAAACTCTACTACAATAACACTGTCTCAAGTGCATTGGGTTTGTCTGCGCAGTGGACAAGAAGAACCCATCAGGCAATTACATAATTTACTTAAACTGACTAAAACTAAATATACTACTTAAATAGATCTATAACCATTTAAGACATTGAATCAGAAGTCATAAAATTGACCTACAGAAAAAAACACCATGCACAGATGGTTTCACAAAAAACTTTTACTACACCTTCAGACAACTGAGATCCCCTATCTTATACAAAATGTTCCAGGGAGTAGAATTCTTTATAAAGCTCATGTAACCTCAATGCAATAACTTTATAAAACTTTGACCTTCACATTGTTGAGGTGCAGAGAATGATACCCCAACATACAGTGCTTTGGCACACTGACCACTCCTAATTAAAAGAAATCAGAAGGCCTTAGAAGCTGCCTAATTTTCTAAGCATCTCTTGTTTTTTCCCACCCACCTACAAGTACAAGGAGGGACTCTCTCTGGAACTTTATCTGACTAAAGAAACTTCTTTCCAAAAGATAAGCAATTGTCTTACTGAATAACCAGAAAAAAATTAACCACTGGAGAAGAGACTAACAGTCACTGCCACACCCAGAGAAACTTTTCATCTGTTCCATGGAGTAACTCCAAGAGATTATCTAGGGAACTCTATCTGCATAATAAGACAACCTTTGTTCACAGGCCCCTCATTTTTCTGCCACCTCCCTCAGAGATGAGAAGAACTTTGCTCCAGGCAAGTGTCCTTTTGGTTTATTTATTTCCCCTGAAAGTTATTCACTATTTCATCACAATTGTCTATACCTCCCATTTCTCTTCTGCCCTGGGAAGAAGGTATTTGAGCCTCAACCATCTGGCCCCTCTTTGAATTTTACATCTGTGGGGATTCTCGTGTTCATATATACATAAATAAATTTGTAAGCCTTTTTTTATTAATCTATTGTCAGTCATTTCAGTAAAACTTTACAGAGGGTGGAAGGGAAGCTTTCCCTCCACCTACACAACATAAAGATGAGATTTACATTGAGATATTGTTGAAATTGGCATTATATGGTTATCTAATACAATGTTCTAGAAATCAAATACAAGAAGTCTAATCGATCCTGGCTGACGGTGGACAACAAAGATGGCGGCAGGAACCAGCAATTACTGGGAAGATCTCAGGAAACAGGCTGGACAACTGGAAAATGAACTTGACCTGAAACTAGTTTCCTTCAGCAAACTATGTACAAGTTACAGTCATAGCAGTACCCGAGATGGAAGACGCAACAGGTATAGTTCTGATACAACACCCCTTTTAAATGGATCAAGCCAAGACAGAATGTTTGAGACAACAGCAATTGAGATTGAACAACTTTTGGCAAGGCTTACGGGGTAAACGATAAAATGACAGAATATACCAACAGTGCAGGTGTCCCCTCCTTGAATGCGGCCCTGATGCATACATTATAGCGTCTTAGAGACATATTGCAGGATTATACACATGAATTCCATAAAACCAAAGCAAACTTTATGGCAATACGGGAAAGGGAGAATCTCACGGGATCAGTACGAAAAGGTATTGAATCATATAAAAGTGGGTCTGGAGTAAACAACAGAAGAACTGAGCTATTTTTGAAGGAACATGACCACCTTCGAAACTCAGATTGTCTGATAGAAGAGACAATAAGCATTGCTATGGCAACAAAAGAAAATATGACTTCACAGAGAGGAATGTTGAAGTCAATTCACAGCAAAATGAACACTTTGACCAATTGTTTTCCTGCTGTAAACAGCCTGATCCAGAGGATCAACCTGAGGAAGCGGTGGGACTTGCTCATCCTAGGGGGTGTTATTGGGATCTGTACCATCCTGTTGCTGCTGTATGCGTTCCATTGATGGGAAATCTGCAGGGACTCTTGGCAACCACCACTTTCATGCCCTGGTCTGGAATAAGGAAACGTCCAAAGGAGAAGTTGACTGTCTTGATAATTAGCCTGACCAGCAGGATGAATGCAAGGCTGACAGCGATGGACTCTGTGACATGGTCAGGTTGAGCTGAAGCCACAGTTTTTCTGTGCTGTCTTTTCTAACACATTTTTTCTGTTTTAATTTAAAACACCAAAAGGTTTTCAGTTGCTTTTGTCTCCTAGGAGGCAAGCAAACCAATCAAAAACAGAGTTTTCTGTGTTTCCATGATAGAGTTGAGGTCTGATGACAAGCCAGGTCTTACAGCTGGGCTCTTCAGAAAACCAGGTTTCTATATCCAAAGACTGCTTTTCTTTTAGCTACCAGATTGGATTGTGAATAAAAATAATTCTTGTCCTCTTATTTTACACTCACAATGAGAAATTGCAAGTTCTTTCTTGATAATTTGTGCTATAGATTTCTGCTCTGTGTCCTCAACTCTGTTGATATTTAAGGAAAATTCTGTTTTCCATAGATTCTTTGAGATGCTGTTGGACCAACTTCAGCACGCTTGAGGTTGTCTGAAATAGAGATCACTGTAAAACTGTCTTTTTTTTCTTTTAAATTACAAGTACACTGGGGTTAATTGTATTGCTGGAAAAACATCAAGAATGACAGTCTCGTATTTAAGGCACCAGTCATTGTTTCCATTTTTTAAAAATTCTTCCCTTGGATTAATATTTCTAACTGAAAAGAAACGAAATCTCAGTTCCACTAGGATAAAATAAACGAATCGCCAGTGTCTGTCAGTGCCCCCACTACTCATCATCACACCAGCATTGACACTGGTAACTGAAGAAAGGGACTGGTCAGTTTCTAATGTGATCTATTCAAAAGCCACATATAAAAGGCATTGAGGGCTCACTGTCCAGAGAATTCCATTTGTAAATGCTCCACAATGTATAGGCAAAAGTTTAAGGACTACTGCCTAATGTACCAGGAGTCCCGTGTTCTGTGAAAATCTGTTCATTCCAAATGTGTTAAGCATTTCCAAACATCCAGAGAATGGTTTCACTGTTGAGGGTGCATGTGGCAGAATCTGTCTCTCTCTGCACCTGTCTTCTGTTACCATCCCTGGACAGTGACAGATTTTAAACCAGCCACCAGAATTATTTTTGAGTTAAAAATTTCTTAATTTCTGTAAATTCATGACTTGTCTTACTGAACTACAACCTGACTTGTAGACTTCCAGCATTTACACTGCTGCTCTTCACCATTGGAATTCACTGTGGTATTTATAGTATTGGCTTCAGTCTGAGCCACAGGCAATAAAAGGATATCAGCATATAGTTCTCAGCTACATCATAGTATATAGATGCTGTTATTCAGGTGAGCTTGCTCATGGGTGGACTAACACCTGGTTTGGTACAGAGACTGAGAAGTTTTTCATTCTGGTGTCACAGTTTTTTTACCTTATGGGTGTGAAAGGCATTTGATATATTTTTCTTAACTATGGGGTTTACTTTTCTAAATGAGTTGATTGTTCATCGATTCAGGGTACCCTTAAAAGAAAAGTTTTCCCATTGTGAACTTTAAAGGATCAGGGAAGTAAGTTCATTGATTAAATTCTCTGTTGGGAGAACAAAACTTTTCTCCCCTGACACTTTATTATCTTTGATTTTTTTTTTTTTTTTTTTTTTTTTTTTTTT
>NW_016814438.1:2097102-2102508 GCF_001698545.2 Rhinopithecus bieti
GGGGTTTCACCGTGTTAGCCAGGATGTTCTCAATCTCCTGACCTCATGATCCGCCCATCTCAGCCTCCCAAAGTGCTGGGATTACAGGCTTGAGCCACTGCGCCCGGCCTATCTTTGATTTTTCAAAGGGCCTTGATTGGTGGTTGTGTCTCAGTTAGAATTTATGGGACTTTGCTATGTAGTTGGCATTTATAAAATCTGAATTATCATAAATAAAGTTATTTAATTAGAAAAAAAGAAGAAGTCTACTCATTCTGTGTTTACTATTACAGTTACATAAAATCTCATTACGTAATCTACTTCATTTGAAATTTGGATGGAAAGCCTAAGCACCTCAATGGTTTAGTACCCTCCCTCCTCTGTTAATGCTCACCCACTGACTCTAGGACCCTGCAACTAACTTTAAAAGCCACTAGAATTGATTAAAATTACTTTTAAATGGATTATATTGTGGTTTCTTCATAATTTATAATTTTCCTTGGACATACCCAAGACTATCATAAAGGCATTATATCAAACAAACTTTTTCTTTACAAAGTCAATTATTATTTTGCATGTATTCTTCTAGTGTTTACAAATTAATTTAATTTTATAAATATATCACAAAGCCTTTTGACTGTAAAGTGTTTCTTCAGATTAACAGAGGTTTGTATCAGTTTTTATATAACTAATTTACTTATTAAGATCATTTTCTTAAAATCCAAAAGCCTAAGGGAATCAAAGCACAGATGTGGCAGCAGATGTAATGAATTGGACAAATATTTTAAGCCCACCTATATTCACCAGGTAATCAGAATGACAGTAACAGCAAAATGCCTCACATCTCACAGTAGAGCCTACAGAATTTTTCTTTAGACTAACTTCTATCAAAGCCTCACTACAAAGTTCATTCTCTCTTCTAGTTATCTAAATATAGAGATGGAAAAAAATATGTCATTAGATCATTAAATTTCTGTGATATTTGTCTCTTGAAAAGTAAGTTTGAGAAAGTCCTAGCCAGAGCAATCAGGCAAGAGGAAGAAATAAAAGGCACCCAAATAGGAAAATAAGTCATTATCTCTCTTCACTGATTATATGATTCCATATCTAGAAAACTCTAAAGACTCTACTAAGAAGCACCTGGAACTGATAAACAACTTCATAAAAGTTTCAGGATACAAAATCAACGTACAAAAATCAGTAGCATTTCCATGCTGAGAATAGTAATAATAATAACCAAGCTGAGAAACAAATCAAGAACTCAGTCCCCTTTACAATAACTACACACACATAAATAAAATACCTAGGAGTACATCTAACCAAGGTGGTGAAAGATCTCTTCAAGCAAAACTACAAAACACTGCTGAAGAAAATTATAGATGGCACAAATAAATGGAAAAACATTCCTGCTCATGAACTGGAAAAATCAATATTGTCAAAATGGCCATACTGCCCAAAGAAATATACAGATTCAATACTATGCCCATCAAACTACCAACATCATTTTTCATATAATTAGAAAAAACTATCCTAAAATTCATATAGAACCAAAAAAGAGTCTGAACAGCCAATGGAATCCTAAACAAAAAGAACAACGGCCAGAGGCATCACATTACCCGACCTCAGACTATACCGTAAAGCTCCAGTACCAAAACAGCATGTTAATGGTATAAGAACAGACACATAGACTACTGGAACAGAATAGAGAACTCAGAAATAAAGCCACACACCTACAGCCATCTGATCTTTGACAAAGTCAGCAAAAACAAGCAATGGAGAAAGGGCTTCCTATTCCATAAATAGTGCTGGCATAGCTGGCTAGCTATATGCAGAAGAATGAACATAGACCCCTACCTTTCACCACATACAAAAATTAACTAAAGATGAATTAAAGATTTAAATGTAACACCTCAAATTAAATAAAAATCCTAAAAGAAAACCAAGGAAACACCATTTTAAACATTAGCCTTGCGTTAAGAATTTATGACTAAGTCCTCAAAAGTAATTGCAACAAAAGCAAAAATAGACAAGAGGGACCTAATTAAACTAAAGAGCTTCTGCACAGCAAAAGAAACTACCAACAGAGTAAACAGACAACCTGCAGAATGGGAGAAAATATTCGCAAACTATGCATCCAACAAAGGTTTAATATCCTGAATCTGTAAGGAACTTAATTCAACAAACAAAAAACCAATAATCCCATTAAGAAACAGACAAAAGACATGAACAGGCACTTCTCAAAAGAAGACATACAAGTGGCCAACAAACATATGAAACATGCTCAATATCACTAATGATCAGAGAAATGCAAATCAAAACCACAATGGGATGCCATCTCACACTAGTCAGAATGGCTATTTTTTAAACATTAAAAAGCAATAGATGTTGGCAAGGCTGTGGAGAAAAGGGAATGCTTATACACTGTTTATGGTGCAAATTAGTTTAGCAGTTTGGAGATTTCTCAAAGATCTTAAAACAGAACCACCATTCGACCTAGCAATCCCATTACTGAGTATATATCCAAAAGAAAATAAATTATTATACCAAAAAGATACCTGCACTCATATGCTCATTGCAGAGCTATTTAAAATAGCAAAGACACAGGATCAACATAGATGCCCATCAATAGTGGATTGGATAAAGACAATGTGGTATATATACACCATGGAATACTATGCAGCCATGAAAAAGAATGAAATCATGCCCTTTGCAGTAACATGGATGGAGCTGAAGGCCATTATCCTAAGCAAATTAATACAGGAGCAGAAAACCAAATACCCCATGTTCTCACTTATACATGGAAGCTGAATATTGGATACTCATGGGCATAAAGATGGCAACAATAGACATTAGAGACTACTGTGAGGAGGTAAGGAGTGGGGCAAGGGTTGAAAACTAACTATTGGGTACTATGCTCAGTTCCTGGGTGACGGGATCTATCATACCTCACACCTCAGCATCACACAATATACTCAGGTAACAAACCTGCATATGTACCACCTGAATCTAAAATACAGATTGAAAACATTTTTTTAAAGAGAAGCTAAAACTAAAGTGCAGAACTAAAGAGAAGAAACTCCTATAGTATGTAAGCTGCGAGAAGCCCTGAAATTCAATTTAGAAATATATAGTGGTGATGTCATGAAATGAATTATCAAAATGGAATATAGGGTTCCAAAAAGAATCCATTGAGTTCACATAATATATGGCTTCCATTCTTTCTTTCTTTCTTTCTTTATTTTTGAGACAGCATCTCGCTCTGTGGCCCAGGCTGGAGTGCAATGGCATGATCTCGGCTCACTGCAACCTCTGCTTCCTGGGTTCAAGTGATTCTCCTGCCTCAGTCTCCTGAGTAGCTGAGACTACAGGTGCCTGCCACCATGCCCAGCTAATTTTTATATTTTTAATAAAGACGGGGTTTCACCATGTTGGCCAGGATTGTCTCGATCTCTTGACCTTGTGATCCACCTGCTTCGGCCTTCCAAAGTGCTGGGATTACAGGCGTGAGCCACCAAACCCGGCCCCATGGCTTCCATTATTGCTAGGTCTCTTCACCAGATCAGAAAGCAAAGTGAAAACAACATCTCACTTCAAACCTGTTAATTTGTGATATGTGCTCTTCTTAAACAATTAAATATATTAAACATTTGTAAATATTAATATCTAATAGAAGACTTTTGTTAACCTAAAAAAATTCTCAAAAAAAGTAAGTTTGATATAATAGAAATTCAAAATTTGGGCAAATTATTTAAGACAGGTAAATACCATGTAAAAAAAATTTAAGCACTGAAGTTGCTGTTCATGTAGAAAACCAACAACAAAAAAGCAAGGTATCTTAAATCTCAAAATCTAAAATACACACACACACAGATAGATGCTGATTAGTTAGATGACAGCTAGCCAGCTAGCTAGCTAGACAGATAGATAGATAGATGATAGATACATAGATAAATATCCCTGGTGTAAAGGGTGTTAATCAGCCCCAAATCCTAATATCGAAAGTGGAATGAAGCAGAACACTCAAGAAAATAAAGGATAAAATTACTGATAGGATGTTATGAACTAGCAGTAACACAAGCTATGAGAAAACCAATTATTTCTTATAAATAAATTAAAACCACAATAAGATACCACTACTCATCCCCTAGCATATCTAGAATTAGAAAGATAGACAATACCAAGTGTTTGCAAGGATATAGAGAAACTACGCCATACATTGCTAATGGGAATATAAAATGACATTGCCATTATGAAAAATAATTTGGCAGTTCTGGAAAAAGTTAAACACAAACTTACCATATAACCTAGCAATTTCCCATCTAGGAATCTACCAAAGACAAAAGAATACACCTTTCTAAACCAGGACATTTATACAAATGTTTACAGCAACAGTTTATATATTTAAAAACTGGAAACAACCCAATTGTCCACCAACTGGGGGAATGAACTCTTTTAAACGTGATATATGTATATTATGGAATATTATTCAGCAATAAAAAGGAATGAACTACTGATACAGGCTACAACATGGATGAACCTCAAAAACATTATAGTAAGTGAAAGAAACTAGACATGAAAGATAACATATTATAAGATTCAACTTATATGAAATGTCCAGAAAGGGCAAATTTATACAGACAGAAAGCAAATCAGTTGTGGGCTGGGGCTGGAACTGAGGATCTTTTCATGATGATGGGAATGTTCTAAAACCAGATTGTGGTGATAGTTTCACAACTTTGTAAATTTACTAAAAACTGTTGAATGGTACACTTATAATGGATAAAATTTATAATATGTAAATTAATCCTCTATAAATCTTTTTAAAAGTGCTGTGAGCTGGCTAGGCACAGTGGCTCATGCCTGTAATCCCAGTACTTTGGGAGGCTTGAGGCAGGAGGATTGTTTGAGCCCAGGAGTTTGAGACTAGCCCAGGCAACATAGTGAGATATCGTCTCTACAAAAAATTTAAAAATTAGCCAGGTGTGGTGGTGTGTGCCTGTAATCCCAGCTATTCAGGGAGTTGAGGTGGGAGGATTGCTTGAGCCTGAGAGGTCAAGGCTGCAGTGAGCTGTGATCATTCCATTGCACTCCAGCCTGGATGACAGAGTAACATCCTATCTCAAAAAAATAGAATCAAAATAAATGCTGTGAGCTGTGTAAGGCCAGGTATGGTGGCTCACGCCTGTAATCCCAGCAGTTTGGGAGGCCAAGGCAAGAGGATCACTTAAGGGCAAGAGTTTCAGATCAGCCTGAAAAACATAGTGAGACTCCATTTATACAAAATAAATAAATAAATAAATATGATTAGCCAGGCATGGTGGTTGAGACAGGAGGATCCCTTGAGCCCAGGAGTTCAAGGTTGCTATGAGCTATGATCATGCCAATGTACTCCAGTCTAGGTGACAGAACAAGACCCTATCTAAAAAA
>NW_016814438.1:2102710-2126226 GCF_001698545.2 Rhinopithecus bieti
AAAAAAAAAGGCTGGGTAAACTTTCATTTTCTTTACTTTAACTGAGAGTAAATGACAAAAATATTTTCAAAAACCCTGCAATTCCTGCCAATATTACAAAAGGGAAACTATATTTATAATTTATAATTTTCAAATTAAGGCTTAAGCAACTGTTCACCAGTTTTCAAAATTTCCCTCGCATTAGCACTTAAAACTCTAAAGTCATATTATAATGAAGGCAAGAAGCATATTTGGCAATAACCAATTATTTGAATAGATAAAGCAGAAAAGAAGACTTGTCAAATCAACCTCATAAGAAGTTTTAGCAAACATGGTTCTACGGAGATAGAAGACATTGTATACTAACTTCATTATGCTATAAATCTTGCAGCTGTTCTAATCATAAACTGGTACAGTTCTCTTAGATCTGTAAGTCTTCTCAATGACATTTCTCTCTTAAATAATTTAATAATGATGTTTATGGCAACAATTTGAGCACTTATAATATGCCGTTACTATGCTAACCATTCACATTTAACATTTAATCCTTACATAAATCTTTTTATATATTCATTGTTCGCTCCATTTTACAGATACAGGAAGTGAGGTTCAGAGAAATTGAGTAAAAGCGCAAGATTACACAGCCAGTAAATTACTTATCTGCAAGTTGAATTAGTAGCCAATATACTTAACCACAGAACTATGTTTTCTACCTTTCAAAAAAGCAATACTATACCTTTGCTTGAAAAAGGAGCTGTACCACCAGAAAATGTCACTGTAGGTTTCTAGTTACAAAGCAAGAATGTCCACCTGTGCTGGAGTTAATTCTGCTGTCACTTTTGGAGTAAAGTGTAAGAGTCATGAGCAGCAGGTGAAAATAAAGTTGATCCAGGCAACTTTTATATTACTTAGAACTACTTTCACCCTAGAGTCCTTGTAAATCTGAAAAGAACGCGTTTTAAATTATTATTTAATTTAGAGCTAAGAATTCCTTGGATATCAGTGAGAAGAGAAAATGAGAGAAGGAAAATGTTTACCATTTGTACTGACCACTCAGTTTTAGCCAGAAGATATGCTACACTCTTCGTGTATATATTTTATTTCATTTATCCTCAAAACCAACTCCTTAAAGTATTAGTATCTTCCATTTGCATATTAAAAACTACAGACTTCTGAGAGGTAAAGTGAATTGCCCCAAATCACACAGTTAATAAGTGGCAAAGCCAGGACCTAATCCAGAAGCTCATGTTTTCACTATACCATGCTCACAGTCTACTCTTCTACTGTCTATTTCAGAATTGCTTTTCTCCAATTCAAAAATGGCCTTGTCTCATGCCTTTTATCGAACAGTAAGTATTCCCTAAAGCCCAATCATGGACTTCTTATTCATTCATTCATTCATTCCCATTTTCTGAGCCCTTTTATGTGCCAGTCAGAGCTAGAGATAAATGGTGAATTAGAGGAAGCTTCTTCCTTTAAAGACATGGCAGTCTGGTCGTATATAATTTTAAAAATTAAAATGTGATTTTAAAATGATAGCATTAAGCTCAAGACACAATGCAAACACAGAGAAGGGAGTACCTAAGTTATTTCTCCAGTTCTTCCAATGTATAATACCTTCAGAATTAAATATATATTTCTTGGCTCACCTTTAAAGCCTTTAATTCCTCTGGTCACATTTATACTCAATTCAATATTAATTGAGCACCCGTTGTGGGTATTAAAAGGCTGTAGGCCATAATGGAAAGAGGATAGACATGGAATCAGATAGGCATGAGTTTATCCCATTCTCTCTCGCTTACTAGCTATGTAAACTTGAGCAAGCAGTTTTACCTACTTTAGCCACAGTGGGATTTTTTAAATCAATTTTATTGAGGTATAATTTACATAAAATAAGATGCTTCCATTTTAGGTTTACAGTTTGACGCATTTTGACAAATGTCTATACTCATGTAACTAACACAACCATCAAGATATAGAGCATTTCCATAACTCCAAGAGTTGCACAGAAATATTTATAGCTTTTTCATAGCAGCCTCAAACTGGACCCCAAATGTCCATTAGTAAATGAATGGATTAAAAAAAAAAAGTTTCTTTATGCCACTTCCCAACCCATGTGTCCTCCCACCCCTGGACTCCAAACCTTAGGCAACCACTATCTGCTTTCTGTAAAGACATACTAGACTTTTAAGTGGAATTTCATATAAATAGAATCATATAGTATGTACTCTTTCATATCTGGCTTATTTTGTTCAGCATAATGTTTTTGAGATTGATTTATGTTGTTGTATGTTGTATGGTTTAATGTATTTCATTCCTTTTTATTGTTGGATAATATTCCATTATATGGATATACCAAAACTGGTTTATCTGTTCACCTAGCCGTGGATATTTGGGATTCAGTCTGGGGCTACTATGAATAATGCTGCTACAAACATTCTTATACAATGCTTTGTGTGATCAAATATTTTCATTTCCCTTAGGTAAATATATGCAAGTGGAATGGTAGGTTAAAATAAATAAGTTTAACTTTTTTAAAAACTACCAAACTGTTTCAAAGTGGTTGTACCATTCTACATTCCCACCAGAAATGTATGAGTTCCTGCCAACATTTCGTATAAGCTTTTTAAATTTTAAGCTATCTAAATTTGTCTACTAGTATCTCACTGTGGCTTTAATTTGCATTTTCTTAATGTCTAAAGATGGTGAACACATTGTAAGTGCTTACTTGCCATTAGAATATCTTGTTTTCAAAACGCTTTTTCCATTATCAGGTGGTTTGTCTTCTTATTCTACAGTTGTAGGACTTCTTTATAATACAAGTCATTTGTCACATGTATGCATCACAAATATTTCCTCCCACTCTCTGGCTTCCCTTTTCATTTTCTTGATGGTGTCTTTTAAAAGGCAAAAGTTAACTTTGATAAGGTTCATTTTTTCCTCTTTCCTTTTTTTCGTGCATTGGGGGCCCTGAAAAATCTTTGCTCATTCCGTGGTTGCAAGAATTTTCTCCTATGTTTTCTTCTGGAGGTTTTATATTTTCAGTTCTTGTGCTTAGGTCTGTGATCCATTTTGAGTTATTTTTCAACATGATATGCCCAAAGTTCACTTTTTTCACATTCTAGTTCTACTAGTGCTAGAACTCAATGTTCTAGCATCACTTGTTGAAAAGACTACCATCTTCCCCATTAAAGTATTTTGCCACTTTTGTCAAAAATCAATTCACCCTATACATTGAATCTATTTTTGGTCTCTCTACCCTGTTCCATTGATCTATATGTGTATCCTGTGTCAATATCACATTTTCTGGATTATTTTAGTTTTATAATAAGTCTCAAAATTTGTACTTGTCCAACTTCTTTTTCAAAACTGCTTTCATTATTCTAGGCTTTTGGCATTTATAGAAATTTAAGAATCAATTTGTCAACTTTTTAAAAAGCAGAGATTTTGGTTGAGATTGCATAGAATTTATGGAGCAATTTGGGGAGAACTAGCATCTTAACAATATTCAATTTTCCAAGCAATGAACAAAAAATATATTTCTATTTATTCAGGTCTTATTTAATTTCTGATAGCAAAGTTTTATAGTTTTCAGTGAATAGGTCTTGATTTTGTTAAATCTATCCCTAAATATTTCATATTTTGATGTGTGGTAAATTGTACTGTATTTTTTATTTTAATTTTTGTTATCACTAGTATATAAAACAATTGATTTCTACATATTGATCTTGTATCTTGTGATGTTTCTAAACTCACAAGTTTTATGAGCATTTTTGTAGATTCCATAGGATTTTCTACAAAATTATGTGAGCTATGCATTAAACAGTTTTACCTCTTTCTTTACAATCTGTATGTTTTTTATTTCTTTTTCTTCCCTTACTACACTGGCTAGGTTCTCTAGCCAGTGATGAGAAGTGATGAGAGTAGTTATCCTTGTTTTAGGGGAAAAGCATTCAATATTTCATGATTAAGTATAAATGTAAGCTGTGGGTAGAGGGGTTGAGATAAAACTCATATAAAATGAAATTCATCATTTTAATCATTTTAAAGTACACAATTTTGTGATTTTTAGTATATTCACAATAATGAGCAACCATTACCACTATGTAATTCCAAATCCCAGAACATTTTCATCAACCCCATACTCATTAAGCAGTCACTCCCCATTCCCCTGCACCCTTAGCCTCTGGCAAACACTAATCTACTTTGACTCTATAGATTTGCCTATAGTAGACATTTCAGTTGAAATCATACAAAATGTGAGTGGCATTTAGTGACTGGTTCTTTCGCTTAGCATAATGTTTTCAAGTTTTAGCCATATTGTAGCATGTATCAGCACTTCATTCCTTTTTATAGCCAAATAGTACTCCACTGTGAATATACCACATTTTCTTCATCAGTTGATGGACATTTGGGTTTTTTCCACTTTTTAGCTACTATGAATATTGCTGCTATGAACATTAGTTTACACATCTTTGTGTAAATATATATTTTCAATTCTCTTGGGTATATACCATGAAGTAGAATTACTGAATCATGTGGTAACTCTATATTTAATTTTTTGAGAAACTGCCACATAGTTTTTCACAGCAGTTACATTTTACATTCCCTCTAGCAATGTATCAGGGTTTCCATTTTTACCATGCTTGCCAACAATTATTATTTTCCACTTGTTTTCATCATAGCCATCCAAGTGGGTATGAAGTGGTATCACTTTGTGCTTCTGATTCACATTTCCCTAATGACTAATGATGTTGGACATCTTTCCATGTACCTATTGGTCATTTGTATATCTTTTTAGGAAAAATGTCTTTTCAAAAATTTGCCAGTGTTTAATTGGGTTGTCTTTTTTATGTTAATCCATACAATTCTTTACATATTCTGAATACGAGACCCTTATCAGATGCATGATTTGCAAGCATTTTCTCCCATTGTGTGGGCTGTCTTTTAACTTCCCGTTGAAGCACAAATGCTGAAGTCCAATTTATCTCTTCTCTCTTTTCCTGCTTGTGCTTTTGGTGTCATAGTTAAGAAATCATTGCCTTATCCAAAGTCATAAAGATTGTCTTAGTCAATCTGGACTGCTATAACAGAATGCCATAGACTGGGTGGCTTAAACAACAAACATTTATTTCTCAAAGTTCTGGAGGCTGGAAGTCTGAGATCAGAGTACCAGCATGGTCAGGTTCTGATGAGAGCCCTCTTCAGGGTTGCAGATGCTGACTTCTCATTACATATTCATACGGCAGAAAGAGGGCAAGAGAGTTCCCGTGGTCCCATTCACGAGGAATCTGTCTTCATGGCCTAATTAACTCTCAGAGGCCCCACCTCCTAATACCATCACTTTGGGGGTTAGGATTTTAAAATGTGAATTTTGTGGGATACGCTAACATTCGGTCCATTGCAAAGATCTATATCTATGTTTCCTTCTAAGAGTTTTACAGTTTTAGTTCTTACATTTAGGTCTCTAATCCGCTTTGAGTTATGTATTTTGTTATATAATGTGGAGCAGGGACCCAAATTCATTATTTTTCACAGAGCTAGCTATATGTCCTGGCACCATTTATTGAAAACACTTTTCTTTCCCCTTCGAATGGGCCTTGGCATTGTTGTTGAAAATCAAGTGACCAAAGATGTATGATTTTATTTCTGGACTCTCAATTCTATTCCATTGATTTATGTGTCTATCTCTCTAGTGCTACACTGTCTTGATTACTATAGCCTTGTAATAACTTTTGAAATTAGGAAGTGTGAGTGCTCCAAATTTGTTCTTTCTTTTCAAGATTGTTTTAGCTATTTGAGACCCCCTCATAATTTCGTATGAATTTTAGAATCAGCTTTTCACTTCTGCAAAACAGCTATTGGTATTTTGATAGGGATTTATTGAAGCTGTATATCAATATAGGAAGTATTACCATCTTAACCATATTAAGTCTTCCAACCCAGGAACATAAAATGCCTGTTCATTTAGGTCTTTTTCATTTATTTGAGGAAAGTTTTAGAGTTTTAGTCTTATACTTCCCTGGTTAAATTTATTCCTAAGTATTCTATTCTTTTTGATGCTATTGTAAATGAACAATTTTGGATTGCTCATGACTGATGTAAAACTAGCTTTTGTGCATTGCTTTTGTATTCTATAATCTTTCTGAGCTTGTTTATTAGCTCTACTCATTTTTTTTTTGTAGATTATTTAGAGTCTTCTAAATACAAGATCATGTAATCTGGGAATATATTTTACTCTTTCCTTTCTAATTTTTTTTTGGAAAGAATTTTCCTATTTTTCCCTAGCTAGAATTTCCAGTACAATGTTTAATAGGAGTGTCAAGAGCAAACATCCTCATCTTATTATCAATCTTAGGAGGAAAGCTTTCCGTCTCTCACTATTAAGTATGAGGTTAACTGTGGGTTTTTTGTAGATTCCCTTTTGCAGGCTGAGGAAGTTTCTTTTTAGTCCTAGTTTTTTGAGTGTATGTATTATGAAAGTGTGTTAGATTTTGTCAAATGCTTTTTCTGATTGAGACAATCATTTAAATTTTTTCCTTCATTTTATAAATATGGTATATTACATTCATTGGTTTTCACATTTTAAACTACCTTGGAATAAATCTCAATCCCTCATAGTGTAAACTCTTTTAATGTGCTCCTAGATTTTTTTTTTTTTTTTTTTTTTTTTTTTTTTTTTTTAGATTTTTAGAGTTTTGGCTTTTGTTGCCCAGGCTGGAGTACAATGGCACAATCTTGGCTCAATGAAACTTCTGCCTCCCAGGTATAAGTGATTCTCCTCTCTCAGCCTCCCAAGTAGCTTGGATTACAGGCATGCACCACCGCGCCTGGCTAATCTTTTTCTATTTAATAGAGACGGGGATTCACCATGTTTACTGTGTTTGGCTTTGGTATCAGAGTAATACGAACCTCACAGAATTAATTAGACAGTATTCTCCCCTCTTCAATTTTTTGGAATAATTTGAGAAAGATTGCTCTTAATTCTTTAAACATTTGGTAGAATTCGCCATTGAAGCTATCTGGTGCTGGGCTTTTTGTGGTTGGAGGTTTTTTTCATTATTAATTCAATATCTTTACTTGTTATCAGTCTATCCAAATATTTCTCTTTTATTTATTCAGTTTTGGCAAATTATGTTTCTAAAAATTTGCCCATTTCAACTACGTTGTCTAATTTGTTTGGCATACAATTGCTTAGAGTATTTTCCTATAATCCTTTTTATTTCTGTAAGATCAGTGTAAAGCTCACACTTCCAATCCTGATTTTAGTTATTTGAATCATCTCTCTTTTTTTTAATAGTCTAGCTAAAAGTTTGTCAATTTTGTTGATCACTTTGAAAAACCAGTTTTGGTTTCATTGATTCTCTCTGTTGCATTTCCATTTTCCGTTCTGTTTATCACCACTCTAATCGTTATTATTTCCTTCCCTGCTTGCCTTGGGTTTAGTTCATTCTTCTTTTCCTAGTTTGTAAGGTGGAAGATTGGGTCACTGATTTGAGATCATTCTTCTTTCTTTTTTGTTTGTTTGCTTGTTTGTTTGTATTTTGAGATGGAGTCTCGCTCTGTCACCCAGGCTCAAGTGCAATGGTGCAATCTCAGCTCATTGCAACCTCCACCTCCCAGGTTTGAGCAATTCTCCTGCCTCAGCCTCCTGAGTAGCTGGGATTACAGGCACCCACCACCACACCCAGTTAATTTTAGCATTTTGAGTAGAGACAAGGTTTCGCCATGTTGGCCAGGCTGGCCTCAAAATCCTAACCTCAGGTGATTCGCCCTCCTCAGCTTCTCAAAGTGCTGGGATTACAGGCATGAGCCACCACACCTGGCCTCTTCTTTCTTAATGTAAGTATTTATAGCTATATGTTTCCCTCTGAGCACTGCTTCAACTGCATAAGTTTGGTATGTTGTTCTGTTTTTTCTCTATTCATCTTAAAGTATTTTCTAATTTCACTTGCAAATTCTTCTTTAAACTACTGGTAATTTTAAAGGGTATTGTTTAATTTCAACATATTTGTGATTTTTCCACATTTCCTTCTGTTATTGATTTTCAATTTCATTTCATTGTGGTTGAAGAGCATACTTTGTATGATTTCGGCCTTTCAAACATGTGAAAAAATGCTCATTATCATTAATCCTCAGAGAAATGGAAATTAAAACCACAATGAGCTACCATCTTACATGAGTCAGAATGGCTATTACTAAAAAGTCAAAAAACAACAGATGCTGGTGAAGCTGCAGAGAAAAGGGGAAGCTTATATGCTGTTGGTGGGAATGCTTATACACTGTTGGTAAATTAGTTCAGCCATTGTGGAAAGCACTTTGGAGATTTCTCAAAGAACTCAGAAGCACATTTGGCCCAACAATCCCATTACTGGGTATATACCCAAAGGAAAATAGATCATTATACCAAAAAGATACATGCACTCACGTTCATCACCACACACTCACAATAACAAAGACATGGAATCAACCTAGATGCCCATCAATGGTTGATTGGATAAAGAAAATGTGGTATATACACACAACGAAGAACTATGCAGCCATTAAAAAATAATAAAATCATGTCCTTTGCAGCAACATAGATGGAGCTGGAGACCATCATCCTAAGCAAATTAACTCAGACACAGACAACCAAATACTGCATGTACTCACTTACAAGTGGGAGCTGAACATTGAGCACAGATGGACATAAACAAAGGGACAACAGGCACTGCAAACTACCAGAGGGAAGAGGGGGGGGTACAAAGTGGGGCATGGGTTGAAAAACTACCTAGTAGTTCCTATGCTCACTACCTGGTACAACATAGTCATGTAACAAACCTACAAACGTGCCTCCTGTATCTAAAATGAAAGTTAAAATGTTTTTTTAAAAAAATGAATTTTGAAAAACTTGTATCACCCACTGTAAGCTTGATAGTTTTCCTATATATGAGATGGATGATGATATTAATAAATGTGGTTATCCGATATTATATAATGAAATATGTCAACATTTGGAAGATCTGAAAAAAAAATTCATTGAGACTTATTTTGTGGTATAATCTATGGTCTATCCTCAAGAATATTCCATATGCACTTGAGAAAAATATGCAATCTGCTGTTATTAGTGGATTGTTCTATAGATGTCTGTTAGGTCCACTTGGTTTACAGTATTGTTTGGTGTCACTATTTCTAATGAGAAATCAGTGGTTAATCCTACTAGACTCCCTTATACTAATGAGTTGCTTCTATCTTGCTTCTTTTAAAATTCTCTTTGGCTTTGGCTTTTATCAGTTTGATTATGGTGTGTGGATCTCTTTGAGTTTACTCTATTTGGGGTATGTTGAGCTTCCTGGATGTATAGGTTAATGGTTTGCATCAAATTTCAGAAGTTTTCAATTATTATTTCTTCAAATACTTCAAATACTTCAAATTTCTTTCTTCAAATACTTCAAATTTCCATTTCTCTCTTTCTCTCCTCTCTTGATACTGCCATTATGTGTATGTTGGTACACTTAATGGTGTCTCACAGATCTCTATGGCACTGTTCACTTTTTTCATTTGTTTCCTCTCTGTTCCTCAAATTGTATAATCTCAATTGACTTATCTTCCATTCACTGAATTTCTTTCTCCAACCTGTTCAAATGTACTGTTGAGCCTCTTCAGTAAATCTTTCAATTACTGTACTTTTCAAACCAGAATTGCTGTTTGACTTTTTAAAATTTTTAGTATTCTTATTAATATTCTTTATTTTGTGAAATATTGTTCTCATGGTTTTCTTTAGTTTTTTTAACATGGTTCGATTTAGTCTTTGAACATATTTAAAACAACCATTTAAAATCTTTGCCTAGTTAATCCAATCTCTAGGCTACCTAAGGACAGTTTATATTGATTGTATTTTCTTCTGTGCATGGGCCATGCTTTCTTGTTTCTTTGCATGTCTTATAAATTTTTGTTTAAAACTGGTCACTTAAAATATAATGTGGCAACTTGTGAAATGAGATTTTCTCACTCTTCCCTAGGATTTGTTGTTTCAGGATGTTCACTTGTTTTTGTTTATTTGTTTAGTAATCTTTTTTGAACTAATTTTGTAAAGTTTTTTGTATTCTTTGTCATGTGTGGCCTCTGAAGTTTCTTTTTCCTTTGCTTAGTGATCAGCTGATGATTAGACAGAGATTTCCTTAATCATTAGAAACCAAAAATCCTCCTGTCTTTGCAGAAGAACTTTTGTGTATGCTAGGATACACCTTCAACACTCATGCAAGCAGTTACAACTCTGCCTTAGCCTTCATATTCTGATTCTGCAGAGGCTCAAAGTCAGCCAACAGGGACTTTGAACTTTGCTCAGATTAAATTTACTCAGGTTTCCTGGGCATGTGCACAGTCATCCATATACATGCATTTGGTCTCCCAATTTCATAAGAAAATGTCAGAACTTTTCAAAGCCTTTATCCCCAAAGTATCTTATTACCCAGCTTCTTCCCAAGAGTTTTAGTTAGCCTCTTGCTCACCTGAACTGTTATTTGTTGCATCCAATGAAAGCAACTAAAATATTTGCTTATAAATACTTTTGACTAATGTACCAGTACTGGGTTTACTACTTTAGTAGTGGGTAAGTTCTGACTTAGGTGAGATAAAGGTAAATTTTTTGAGCTGGTCTTTCAAGAAGCTACCATATATATTTATCTGTTTTAATAGATATACCTGTAGCAGAAATGCAGGTTTTTATTTCCAGTGGTAATGCTGATCTGGGAAACATAAGACAGGACCAGAGTAAGTTTTTTTTAATCCATAAAACTCTCTGTCCTTACAGAGATTCAGCTTCTTTCTCTTGACAAAGTGCTCTTCTAATCGCTACAAGCTTTTGGTTAATTTCCAAAGTGCTGAAAAAGTTAATTCCGAAAGTTTTGGCCATTTTTTTATTGGCTTTTATGGAGGGATGAACTTTTAAAAGTCCTTACTCTGCCATTTTTCCAGCTGTAGGTTTTCATAATATTTCTATATTTAGGGTTCATTGAGCTTCTGAGATCTAGCGATTTATAGTTTTCATCACATGGAAAATTATAATAACTATTGAACATTGTTGTTGCAAGAATTATCAATAGTTTACATAAGGAGCCTACAACAAGACCTTGCAGATGGCACTCAATGAAAATTATTATTGGATGTATGCCAGACACACAGTGAGAAAAAGAATCACAAAATTTGCTTTCTGGGAACTCAAAATGTATTTGATTTTTATTTCTTCAAAAAATTCCCACGTTTTGCTTGTTACAGTTTGTTTTATTTCCTTCCCTTATTTTTCCCAAATATCTATGTTTTCCTCCTTGTCCCCTATGCATTCATCTTTCTGAGCATACCAAGAAGTTTTATCCCATTCAAGTCCCTATTAAAGATTTCCTTCTGGGAAGCCCACCCACAATTTTCTCTGTAAGAAACATGAGATGAAGGCAGGAAACTGCACCCATTTGAACCAAGTAACTGAGAAATATGCAAAATTCACACACGCACACAACTCAAACATCTACTAGCTTCCTAACTTCACTGCATGTGTTAGGGACACATTCATCCACATCTGCTATTAAAAGTTTCTGTCTGATTTCAAATAACCTTTGATATAGTTTGGATGTACTGCCCAAAGCTCATGTTAAATTGTAATCCTCAATGTTGGACGTAGGGACTGTTGGAAGGTATTTGGATCATGGGGGCAGATCCCTCAAGAATGACCTGGGCCATCCCCTTGGTGATAAGTGAGCTCTCACTCTGAGTTCACACAAGACTTGATCATTTAAGTGTGTGGCATCTCCCCTTCCCCCACACTCTTGATCCTGCTTTCGCCATGTGACATGCCTGGTCCCATTTCACCTTCGGCCATGAGTAAAAGCTCCCTGAAGCCTCTCTGAAAGCTGAACGACGTAGGTGTCATACTTGTACAGACTGAAGAACCATAAACCAATTAAATATCTTTCATTATAAATTACCCAGTCTCTGGTATTTGTTTATAGCAATGCAAGAATGGCCTAATACAACCCTCCTTCCACCACTTCACAATAACTCACAAGCTACAAAGTTTATGGCGCCTAATTTTACAAGCAAACTTCAGTTCTTTTTCAAGGTAAAGTGCTATATTTACATATCTATTAAACAAGCAAGGACTTTTACCCTCCACAGAGTGAATTAGGAGTACTGGGATGGTCAAAAATAATTCATGGTGACTATAGTAGAATCAAGAGTGTAAGGCACCATGACAAGTGTTAATGAGTCAGAGTCCGGTAGTGTAGTGGCCAGTAGCCACTGGTGATAGCAAAGTACCAGTGTGCCAGTATCCCACTCTTTCTGTGGAGAAATCTTGACTGTGCTTTGTGTTTCTTGGTTCCTATTTTCTGAGTCTGATCTCCAGCCCTCCTGCAGTTCCTGCCAACTATCTTATATTCCCCCAATAAATCCAATAAGTCCCTTTTTTATTTAAATTACATAAATTCAGTCTGCTATTTACAGTCAAGAACTCTGACAATTTCAAGAGTCATCTACTTCTAGCCCTAATCTCTAACACATTAGCAATGATCTTGCTAAATCAATTCCAGAAGACTCAAAAGCTAAATTCATGTGTGTTAATAAATCATGTAGATCCTTAAAAATGCTTGAATAACATGACCTCTTTTAAATTTGAAATTGGATCACATACTGCTACTATTTACAGAAATTAGAGCTCAAGTCAGTTAGACTAAATTTCTTACCTAGAAATTGACATTTTCAAGAAATTGGGAGATTAATTTTTTAATTTAAAAAAGGTAAAAGCTGATAAAAAAAAAAGCAGTGCTATTTTCAACTAGCTGGTTTCAAAATGAAATTTTAATGAAACTATTTTGCATAAAAGTTGGCAAGAAAATAATGTTAACTACCTCAATTATGAATATTATCAAGCTTCAGAGAATTTAATAAAAAATTTTCATATTATTGCACATTTCATGACCTCTTCTCCTTCAAATATCATGGTTTTAAAAACACTGATACTCTGACTTTTCTCCCAAATTTAAATTTCTAACCTTGATATCTCCCTGGTACCCCAAATTTCTATATCAAGCTACTTACGGCCGGGCGCGGTGGCTCAAGCCTGTAATCCCAGTACTTTGGGAGGCCGAGATGGGCGGATCACGAGGTCAGGAGTTCGAGACCATCCTGGCTAACCCAGTGAAACCCCGTCTCTACTAAAAAATACAAAAGCTAGCCGGGCGAGGTGGCTGGTGCCTGTAGTCCCAGCTACTTGGGAGGCTGAGGCAGGAGAATGGCGTAAACCCGGGAGGCGGAGCTTGCAGTGAGCTGAGATCCGGCCACTGCACTCCAGCCTGGGCGACAGAGTGAGACTCCGTCTCAAAAAAAAAAAAAGCTACTTACTTAGTATATATCCTGATTTTCTACCCTACCCCTCAAATATGCTGCTTTTCTACACTTCTCCATCTCTGAAAATAAGAAGGCCATAACTCTAGCTGCTCAGGTGAAAAAAAAAAGAAAAAGACTCCTCCTTGACTCTTCTAATTTTCTTATACCTACCACCCAATCCATTAGCAAACTCCTTGGCTCAGATATAGTTTGGATATTTGTCTCCACCAAACCTCATATGGATATGTGATCCCCAATGTGGGAGGTAGGGCCTAATGGAAGATGTTTGTGTCATGGGGATGAATCCCTCATGAATGGCTTGGTGTCCTTCCTGTGGTAATGAGTTACTGCAAGACCTGATTGTTAAAAAGAGTCTGGGACCCACCCCTTCTCTCTTTTGCTCCCTCTCTCAACATGTGACACGCCAGCTCCTCTTTCCATCTGCCATGACTAAAAGCTTCCTGTGGCATCACCAAAAGCTGAGCAGGTGTGGGTGCCAGGCTTGCACAGTCTGCAGAACCGTGAGCCAAATAAACCTCTTTTCTTTATAAATTACCCAGTTTCAGGTATTCCTTTATAGCAACACAAAACAGACTAATACAGGCCTTATCTTCAAAATCTAGAATCTAACTACTCTCACTACTCCCACTTTTGCCATACCCTAATCTAAACTACAACTATTTCTCACCTGGAATATTACAGAAAACCCCCAATTATTCTCCTCCATTTTCTCCCTTGCATCCTCTCAGTCAATTCTCAATATATAATGCAGAGATGATCATTTTAAACATAAGTCAGATCCTATTATTATTATTCTCAAAATCTGGATTCCTACCTCATTCACACAAAAAAAAAAAAAAATCGTAATAATGGCCAAGAAATTCCATAATCTGTCTTCCCACCAAAACTAAGCATTTCCTACTACTGTCTCTCAGTCAAGACTGATTGAGGTCAGGTACAGTTGCTCATACATGTAATCCCAACACTTTGGGAGGCTGAGGCAGGAGGATCACTTGAGCCTGAGAGTTGGAGACTAGCCTGGGAAACATAGGGAGACCCCATCTCTAAGAAAAAAATAGAAATTATCCAGGCATGGTGGTGTGCACTTGTGGTCCCAGCCACTTGGGAGGCTGAGATGGGAGGATTGCTTGAGCCCAGGAGGTAGAGACCGCAACAAGCCATGATTGCACCACTGCACTCCAGTCTGCATGACAGAGTGAGATCCTGTCTCAAAAAAAAAAAAAACAAAAAAACAGTGACTGAGTATATCACAGTGTGCTCCTGGTATTCCTGGAATGATCTAAGCATACTACTACCTATGCATTTGCTTTTTCTCTCTCCTTTGCAGATAACCATACTACTCACTCTCTCAGCTCCCTCAAGTCTTTACTCAAATGTCTTCTTAAATAGGACTTTAATAACTACTCTATTTAAAACAGCAACTCTTCTCCCACTTCATGGTGCTTCAGATTACCCTTCCTGCCCCTATTTTTCTCCATACTATACATTTATATATTGCTGATATCTACCATGTAACTATAAATTCCATAAGAGCAGGAATATCTGTCTGACTTTAACATCTAGAACAGCACTTGGCACACTGTAGGTGCTCCATAAATATCTGTTCTATTAACAAGCAAATTAAAGAAAAGCTTAGAAAAATATAATGAATAATTGCATCAATAAGAATACTTTTTCAATGGTAGTTTTACATTTATTGAGAGAGCTGAGATTCACTCAAGAATTCTAAAGGAAAATGTTCAAATATGTCACAAAAAAAATATCTGAGAAGTCTTCTCGATTAAACACTAGAAGCTAGGTCATACTATTAACAGAGATCCATATTTTTATTCTGTCAAATTTTCATAGTATTGCAAATATCGTATTTTTATATTATCAGCAGTAACCTCAAAAAGGAACAGAACATGTAAACAAGTAAAATTTGCATACTTTAATAGGTCTACCAATTTTAAATGATGTTGTTTTGATTGCTGCATACCAGCAAACTCCAAGAGATTGTCTAGCAACGCAATAGTATAATTAACCTGATGTACTTTCCTGACCTCATAAATCACATTATCTGATCCTCTGAGTTCTTGGCACAAAGACCCTGGAAAGAATGCAAAATTTCTACTGAATTAACTCTAAACTTTTGTAAACCCAAAGATCCTTTTTAAATGGATTTTTTGAACATAGTACTTTTCACAAAGAATCTAATAACTTTGATTTAAAAGAAAAGCAAAACAAAGCAACTGTTAATATACTTAGCTTGTCAAAATTTAAAAGTCAACAATCAGTAGGAAATTAGCTTTTCCCTCATTCACCTAATTACATAATCTTATGTTATAGTCCATGAACTCTGCTAAGTGTTAGGATTAAAAGAGTGAACAAGACAACCAAGTTCTTTCCTTCAAGAAGATGGCATTACAGTTGGGAGGGAACACATCACAAATAACACAAATAAACATAAATGTATATGTTGATAAATACAATAAATAAAAATTATCTAGAGTAACAGAGAAAAGAGTAATGGGAGAAGGGTGGCTATTTTAGATGGAAATAAGGAAAGGCTGGAGATGGCAATTGAGCAGGCACATCAACTAGTAAGAAAATGAGCAAAGAATTCCACACAGCAGAGACAGCATGTACAAATGTTCTGAAGTAGAAAGTTTATTCAAGGTAAAGTTCAAGTCCAACATAATTGGAGAGGAGTAGGCAATGGGGGGCGTGTTAGTAGAAGAGGTGGGAGAAGTAGCTAGGATTCAGATTATGCAAGGCCTTAGGGTAATAAGGACTTTGATTTTGTTTAGAAAGTGATAGGAAGCCAGTGAAAGATTTTCAAAATACTGAGGTAAACTAACTTCTGCTTTAAAATATCACTTTGTATGCTATGCAGAGAATAGATGGCATAAGAGTGAAAACAAATGGATACAGTTAAGAGGCTACTGCAGTAGACCAGATAAGAGACTATAGTGGCTTAGGACAGTATGGCATGATGGAGATGGTAAGACATGGTAGGATTCTGGACTTAACTGGAAATTTTGCCAACAAGATTTGCAAATAGATTGGATTGGGGTGCAAAAAAAAAAGAGAAAATCAATGATGGTGCCTGTGTTCTGGGTGTGAGTAAACTGGATAAATGATGATGACATTTATTGAGATAGTGAAGATTAGGAGAAAAGCAAGTTGAGTGTGAGCAAAGGGAGGAATTAAGAGTCCAGTTTTGGACATGATAAGTTTCAGAATGCTCGATAGACAGCCAAGTGGAAGATGCTAAATAGGCAATAGTATATATACAGGATACAAGTCAGGGATACAGATATAAATTTGGGAGTCATCAGCCAATAGATATTTAAAACCATGGGATTGAATGAACCTACCTAAGTAGAGAGTATAGATTTTTTAAAAAACGAGGCAAGGAAATCAGAGATTACATAAACATATAGAAAAACGTTCCATGCCCATGCTCATGGATAGGAAGAATCAATATCATAAGAATGGCCATACCACCCAAAGCAACTTATACATTCAATGGTATTCCTATTAGACTACCACTGGCACTTTTCACAGAACTAGACAAAACTACTTTAAAATTCATATGGAACCAATAAAAGGCCCAACTAGCCAAGGCAACCCTAAGCAAAAAGAACAAAACTGGAGGCATCATGCTACCTGACTTGAGTAACCAAACAGCATGGTACTGGTATAAAAACATACACATAGACAAGTGGAACAGAATAGAGAACCCAGCAATAAGGGCACACACCTACCACAATCTGATCTTTGACAAACCTGACAAAAACAAGCAATGGGGAAGGGATTCCCTAATCAACAAACAGTGCTGGGATAACTGGCTAGCCATAATGCAGAAGACTAAAACTGAACCCCCTACTTATACCATATACAAAAATTAACTCAAGATGGACTATAAACTTAGATGTAAAACCCTAAATTATAAAAACCCTGGAAGACAACCTAGGCAATGCTATTCTGGACATAGGAATGGGCAAATAATTCATGATGAAGATGCCAAAAGCAATTGCAACAAAAGCAAAAATTGACAAGTGGGATCTAATTAAACTAGAGAGCTTCTACACAGCAAAGGAAACCCTCAACAGAGTGAACAGACAACTTACACAATGGGAGAAAATTTTTGCAAACTATGCATCTAACAAAAGTCTAATACTCAGCATCTATAAGGAACTTAAACAAATTCAAGAAAAAAAAATTAAAAGGTGGGCAAAGGACATGAACAGGCACCTTTCAAAAGAAAACATACATGTGGTCAACAATCATATAAAAAAGCCTCAATGTAACTGATCGTTAGAGAAATGCAAATCAAAACTACAATGAGATACCATCTCACACCAGTCAGAATGGCTATTACTAAAAAGTGTTAAAATAACAGATACTAGCAAGGTTGCAGAGAAAAACGAATGCTTATACACTGTTAGTGGGAGTGTAAATTAGTTAAACCATCATGGAAGACAGTGTGGCAATTCCTCAAGGACATAAAGACAGAAATTCCATTTGACCTAGCAATCTCATTACTGGGTATATACCCAAAAGAATATACATTGTTCTATTATAAAGATGCATGCATGTGCATGTTCATTGTAACACTATTCACAATAGCAAAGATATGGAATCAACCTAAATGCCCATAGATGATAGACTGGATAAAGAAAATGTGGTATATATACACCATGGAATACTACACAGCCATTTAAAAAAAAAATGTGATTATGTCCTTTGCAGGAACATGGATGGAGCACTGGAGGCCATTACCTTTAGCAAACTAATGCAGGAACAGAAAACCAAATATTGCATGTTCTCATTTATAAGTGGGAGCTAAATGATGAGAACACATGGATACATAGAGGGAATAACACACAATGGGGCCTTTTGAAGGGTGAAGGGTGGGAGGAGGGAGAGAACAAGGAAAAATAACTAATGGGTACTAGGCTTAATACATAGGTGATGAAATAATCTGTAAAACAAACCCCCATGATACAAGTTTATGTATCTTACAAACATGCACATATACCCTTGAAATCAAAATAAAAGTTAAATTTAAAAAAAAAAAAGAGAGAGAGAGACCTGAGGACTTAGTCTAAGGTGCTCCTACATTTAGGTTAGAAGAAAAAAGTGAACAAAGTGGTATGTACAAGAAGGTGGACACGCTAAGGTATGCCAAATGCTCCTGAAAATAAGAATTCAACAGTGAAATTTGAAACATGGAGGTCTCTATAACCTTGATAAGTATGTACAAGCTTACTTATACTTTGGGTGGAGAGTGAAGGACACAAAAACATAACATGGGGTAGCTGCAGGAGAAAATAGGAGATGAAAAGGTATGAACTGTGAGTATAAAAAACATTTTTTTTTGAGACAGAGTCTCACTTTATTGCCTAGGCTGAAGTGCAATTGTGCAGTCTCAGCTCACTGCAACCTCTGCCTCCTAAGTTCAAGCAATCCACCCACCTCAGCCTCCCAAAGTGCTGGGATTACAGGCATGAGCCACTGTGCCCAGCCATAAAGAATTTTGTATACATTTTGCTGTGAAGGGGTTCACAGAAATGGGAGAGAAGCCTGATATGGTTTGGCTGTGTCCCCACCCAAATCTCATCTTGAATTGCAACTCCCACAATTCCCACATGTTGTGGGAGGGACCCAGTGGGAGGTAATTGAATCATGGGGTTGGGTCTTTCTCATGCTGTTCTCATGATAGTAAATAAGTCTCACAAGATCTGATGGTTTTATAAAGAGGAGTTCCCCTGCACAAGCTCTCTCTCTTTGCCTGCCACCATCCACGTAGGATGTGACTTGCTCCTCCTTGCCTTCCGCCATAATTGTGAGACTCCCCAGCCACATGGCAGTGTAGGTCCATTAAATCTTTTTTTCTTCCCGGTCTCAGGTATGTCTTTATCAGCAGTGTAAAAACGGACTAATACACGGCCACATGACAAGAACTGTGGCTTTATGTAGAAGAATGTATTCACTGCTAAATCATGGCCCAGAAAGCACCCAGGAGAAGAAAGATCCCAACGTCTCTTTCCTCCCACTCACTAATCACCCACTAGTACCTTCCATTGGCCAAACTCAAACAGAAGTCAGAGGACAACAGAAGACAAGGTAAAGGGAGATGACAGATGAAGGGAATGGATTTTAAAGATGACAATAGTAGCAAACACTTATTGCGCATTTACTATGTGCTAGGCACTGTGAGATATGCAATACACATATTAATTTATTTTTCCTGACAGCAATCATATGAGGTGAATACTTTTATTATCATCCCCATTTTACAGAAAGCGAAACTGGGGCACAGAATGGCTATAAAACTTTCCTAAAATCATACAACTTGCAAGTGGCAGAGGAGCTAGAACACAAACCCAGAACATAAACCCAGGCAATCTGGCTCCAGAATCCATGCTCTTAACCCTTACACCAAACTGTTTAACAGAAGATGTTTGTGTGCTAATGAAATAATTAAATAGGAAAATAAAAATTGATTTCAAATAGAGGAAGAATAATATTCCTTGAGTAAATGAGGAGAAGTCGGGACATAACCTGCCATGGATCTTCTCCATTTGTCCTCACAGATTATGTTTCTTCCGTTATCCATCCTGTTCTGTGCCCCAGGAGGCTGACCTCAACAGACTGTATCATCTAGCTCCCTTATCCTCTAGCTTCCAATTGGGGTCCACTAATGGGAGGCACCAGCAGGAAATCAGGGAAGAGAAGAAATCAGGGTTGGGATGTTCATTCCCCCAGCTCTCTTCCTACTAGGCCCTAATTTAGCAGTGGCTGTGTTCCTCTTCTTAAAGCCATAGCTTCTGTCAGGCAGCCCCTTCAATACCATACTGTGTTACAGTAACACCTCATTCTCCATGCTCCTTAAGCAGTCTCGTTGTTCCTAGTTCCCCAGTGCTTCCATCCCTCCTTGGCCCTCTTAACTCTGCTCATATCTTTGTAACAGATCTTTCACTTAAATCTCTCTGAGAAGGCCTTCTCTGGCTGGGCACAGTGGCTCACGCCTGTAATCCTAGCACTTTGGGAGGCCAGAGACGGGTGGATTGCCTGAGATCAGGAGTTCAAGACCAGCCTGAGCAACATGGTGAAACCCCATCTCTACTAAAATACAAAAAAAAAAAGTAGCTGGGCGTGGTAGCATGCACCTATAGTCCTAGCTCCTCAGGAGGCTGAGGCAGGAGAATTGCTTGAACCTGGGAGGTGGAGATTGCAGTGAGCTGAGATGCTGCCACTGAACTCCAGCCTCGTGACAGAGTGAGACTCTGTCTCAGAATAAATAAATAAATAAATAAAGAGAAGGCCTTCTCTTACCTGCTAGGACTATGACTGATACTCTAACCAAGTGGAGGATTTGACAGATAAGAGGATAGAGTTTGTTCACTTTAATAAAAGGGAAAGCAGAATATTTGGATGCAGATATAGGTAAGTTGGTAGATTAAGTGGTGAGAAGATAAGAAAGTTCTCTTTTGTTTGTTTTCATTGTCTCAATAAAATAAGAAGAAAGGTCAGCAGCTAATGTTGAAGAAGGTGAGGTATATTGCATTTGAGGAGAAAGAAGGTTTGAAAATGTTCCCTGGGAGAACAAGAAAGTGGACTGTCTGAGGAAGTATAATAGGTGTTTGGTCATAAATTTAAAGTGAAAACAGTTAACAGTATTTCTTCAGCTATATTTGTCTGCCTTGATGTACACATGGAGGAGACAGAACAGGTTGATCCAGAGGCTGATTTTTGCCTCCCCAATGAAGAGAAAAACAAAGAAATTGAGGATGCATGCAAATTGAGTAATCACAGTAATGAACCGTGTATTCTAAGTTTGGTGAGGTACGACATGAAGACTTACAGTAGCTAACAAGCATGAAAATGTGTAGAGTCAATGATTTAGTAGTAGTTGTGGAATCAAACAATTACTGATATGGGAAGTATAGAAATGAACTGGGTCCATAAGAGGAGGTGATAAGTGGTGGTCAGAGAGTGGGATGTTTAAAAGTGAGATGTAAGAGCCTATTAATAATATTAAGATATAGCATAAAACATAAGAGTGGGCGGCTAAGATGCTGTGGAGGAAGAAATTATTACTGGATAGGTGATCAAGGAACAGATCTAAAAACTACATTATCTGCAAAGACAAAATAATGATGATAATACAAATTTGAGAGTACAAAATCATGTAGAATATTAGTGTCCAGGCCAGGCACGGTGCCTTATTCCTGTAATCCCAGTACTTTGGGAGGCTGAGGCAGGTGGATCGCTTGAGGTCAGGAGTTCGAGGCCAGTCTGGGCAACATGGCGAAATCCCATTTCTACAAAAAAAGAACTCGTGCAGCAACTATTTCTGAAGCACAAGGCTTATTTTGGAAATTATTTTTGAATAACTTTTTTTCAAAACTCAAGGCTTTGCTGAAAGCATTTAATATGCAGTATAATTTGTTTCTGTGAGTTTTAAACTTTTAGGGACTCATGATTAAGGCATTTTGTAAGGACTGGCATACTCTGGAGTTTGCTGGCTCTAGGTACATTTGATGATTCGATTTGCAAATATATATTCCTGCAAAGAGAGTTCTAACCTTATGATTTTGTGAAGGCTTATTGTTTTGACAGCAAACTAGAAACTGAATATCAGCTAGAACCTGGGGAATAAAGAACTAGAAACCAGGGAACATATATATATATATATATATATGTATGTGTGTGTGTGTGTGTGTGTGTATGTGTGTGTATATGTGTGTGTGTGTATGTGTGTGTGTGTGTGTATATATATATGTTTTGTTTTATTTGTTTTTAAACAGGGTCTCACTCTGTTGCTCAGGCTGGAGAGCAGTGGTGTGATCAGAGCTTGCTGCAGCCTCAACCTCCCAGGCTTAAGGAATCCTCCCACCTCAGCCTCCCAAGAAGTTAGAACAACACACGTGCACCACCATGACCAGCTTGTTGTTGTTGTTGTTGTTGTTGTTGTTGTTGAGACAGGGTGTCACAATGTTACCCACGCTGGTCTTAAACTCCTGGCCTCAAGTGATCCTCCCACCTCAGCCTCTCAAAGTGCTGAGATTAGAGGTGTGAACCACCATGCCTGGCCTGAAATATATTCTATATGGTATGTCTGTAGATTATTATTGAAATGTTTGGAATTCCTAACACAGTCTAAGAAGTTCTGTGGTTTCTGAGCAGAGAACACTTTCTGATGTAAAAGTGAAATGTTTCCTTAAGAAACTCTTAGGACTGATGCTTGTAGATGAATGCTCCTCATTCTCTACCTCTTCTATCTTTTGCTAGGAGCCGGAACTAACAGCATAAAGGAGAAGCCTTTCCTACGAGATACTCATGGGATACTTTTTCTTCCACGCTCTTTCTTTTGGTTGGTCCTTTTAATCAACACTCAATACCAAACTGGAAAGGAGTATAAAGGTGAAAACCAGCACTGAGATCTACATGCCTCAGTAAAGTGGGGTCACAAATATAAGTTATGTCACACCACATACCTGCAAATAAAATGTGTTTTTTAATGTGTTTATGATTTTTCTAGATGCTTCACAATCTCTCAACCCCTGGTTAATTGGGAAAAGTAACCATCTAATCCAGTTTATTTTTTTTTCTAATTTTATTTTATTTTCTTTCAATAGTTTTGGGGAAACAGGTGGGATTTACTAAATGGAAAAGTAATTTAGTGGTGATTTCTAAGATTTTGGTGCACCCATCACCTAAGCAGTGTACTTGGGTACACTGTACCCAATGTGTAGTCTTTTATCCCTCACCCCTTGCCCTCTTGATGACTCTGCATACAATGTTTGGTTTTCCATTCCTGAGTTACTTCACTTAGAATAATGACTCCAACCCCATCCAGGTTACTGTGAATGCCATGATTTCATTCCTTTTATGGCTTTGTAGTATTCCATGGTGGGGGGGTATGTATGTGTGTGTGTGTGTGTGTGTGTGTGTGTGTGTGTGTGCATATATATAAAAAATGATACCTGTATAAAATGATATAGATATATAAAATGATACACACACACATACACACACACACATATATATATATATCACATTTTCTTTATCCACTCGTTGGTTGATGGGCATTCAGGCTGGTTCACAGTTTTGCAATTATAAATTGTGCTGCTAAAGCAAAAATTGACAAATGGGATCTAATT
>NW_016814438.1:2127164-2154837 GCF_001698545.2 Rhinopithecus bieti
AAAAAAAAAAAAAAAGAAATAATGGAAAAAATAAATAAATAAATAAATTGTGCTGCTATAGACATGCATGTGCAAGTGTCTTTTTCATATAATGACATCTTTTCCTCTGGGTAGATAACCAGTAGTGGGATTGCTGGATCAAATGGTAGTTCTACTTTTAGTTCTTTAAGGAATCTTCATACTATTTTCCATAATGATTGTACTAGTCTATATCCCCACCAGCAGTGTAAAACCGTTACCTTTTCACATATCCATGCCAACATCTGTTATTTTTTAAATATGGCCATTCTTGCAGTAGTAAAGTGCTATCTCATTGTGGTTTTGATTTGCATTTCCCTGATCATTACTGATGTTGAGCATTTTTTCATATGTTTGTTGGTCTCTTCTATATCTTCTTTTGAGAATTATCTATTCATATCCTTAGCCCACCTTTTGATGGGATTACTTGTTTTCTTCTTGCTGATTTGTTTGCATTCCTTGTAGATTCTGGATATTAGTCTTTTGTCGAGTGTATAGATTGCAAAGATTTTCTCCCATTCTGTGGGTTGTCTGTTTACCCTGCTGATTATTTATTTTGCTGTACAGAAGCTTTTTAGTTTAATTAAGTTCCATCTATTTTCTTTGTTTTGTTGCATTTGCTTTTGGGTTCTTGGTCATGAGGTCTTTGCCTAAGCCACTGTCTAGAAGGGTTTTCCAATGTCATCTTCTAGAATTTTATGGTTTCAGGTATTAGATTGAAGTCTTTGATCCATCTTGAGTTGATTTTTATATACAATGAGAGATGAGGATCCAGTTTCATTCTCCTGCATGTGGCTTGCCAATTATCCCAGAATCATTTGTTGAATAGGGTGTCCTTTCCCCACTTTATGTTGTTGTTTGCTTTGTCGAAGATCAGTTGACTGTAAGTATTTGGCTTTATTTCTGGGTTCTCTATTCTGTTCCATTGGTCTACATAAGGCCTACCTAACTTAAATTCCAATTCGGATGTCCTTTCTTTTTTCTCTTGTCTGATTGCTCTGAGTAGGACTTCCAATACTATGTTGACTAGAAGTGGTGGAAATGGGCATCCTTGTCTTGTTTTAGTTCTCAAGGGGAGGGTTTTCAACTTTCCTTCATTCAGTATAATGTTTGCTGTTGATTTGTCATACATAGTTTTTATTACCTTAAGGTATGTCCCTTCTGTGCTGATTTTGCTGAGAGTTTTAATCATAAAGGAGTGCTGGATTTTGTCAAATGCTTTTTCTCCATCTGTTGAGATGATCATGTGATTTTTGTTTCTAATTCTGTTTATGTGATATATCACAGTTGTTGTTGTTGTTGTTTTTTCCTAAGACAGAGTCTTGACAGAGTCCTAAGACAGAGTCCAGCCTGTCTCCCAGGCTGGAGTGCAGTGGCATAATCTTGGCTCACTGCAACCTCCGCCTCCCAGGTTCAAGCTATTCTCCTGCCTCAGCCTCTGGAGTAGCTGGGACTACAGGTGTGTACCACCATGCCTGGCTAATCTTTTGTATATGTTTTTTGTAGCAACAGGGTTTCGCCATGTTGATCAGGCTGGTCTTGAACTCTTGACCTCGTGATCTACCCATCTCAGCCTCTCAAAGTGCTGGGATTACAGGCGTGAGCCACCACACCCAGCCTGTATCATATTTATTGACTTTCGGATATTAAACCATCCCTGTATCCCTGGTATGAAAACCACTTGATTATGGTGTATGATCCATTTGATATGCTCTTGGATATTGTTAGCTAGTATTTTGTTGAGGATTTTTGCATCTATTTTCATCAGGGATATTGGTCGGAATTTTTTTGTTGTTGTTATGTACTTTCTGGGTTTTCGTATTAGGGTGATACTGGCTTCACAGAATGATTTAGGAGGATTCCCTCTTTCTCTATCTTTTGGAATAGTGTCAATAGGACTGGTACCAATTCTTTGAATGTCTGATAGAATTCAGCTGTGAGTCCATTTGGTTCTGGACTTTTTTTGTTGGTAACTTTTTAATTACCCTTTCAATCTCGCTACTTGTTATTGGTCTGTTCAGAGTTTCTATTTATTCCTGATTTAATCTAGAAGGGTTGTATATTTCTTGGCATTTATCCATCTCCTCTACATTTTCTAGTTTGTCCACAAAATGGTGTTCATAATAGTCTTGAATGACCTTTTGTGTTTCTGTGGTATCAGTTGTAATAGCTCCCATTTCATTTATAATTGAGTTCATTTAGATCTTCTCTCTTTTCTTGGTTAGTCTCACAGTCTATCAATTTTATTTATCTTTCAAATAACCAGCTTTTTGTTTCATTTATCTTTTGTATTTTTTTGTTTTGATTTCATTTAGTTCTGCTCTGATCTTTGTTACTTCTTTTTTCTGTTAGGTTTGGGTTGGTTTTTCTTTGTTTCTCTAGTTCCTTCAGGTGTGACCTTAGATTGCCTATTTATGCTTTTTCAGACTTTTTGATGTAAGCATTTAATGCTATGAACTTTCCTCTTAGCACTACTTTTGCTGTGTCCCAGAGGTTTTGATAAGCTGTATCACTACTATTGTTCAGTTCAAAGAATTTTTTAATTTCCATCTTGATTTCATTGTTGACCCAAAGATTATTCAGGAGCAGATTCTTAAATTTCCATGTATTTGTATAGTTTTGAGGGTTCCTTTTGGAGTTAATTTCCTGTTTTATTTCAGTGTGGTCTGAGAGGGTACTTGATAAAATTTTGATTTTCTTAAATTAATATTGATACTTGTTTTGTGGCCTATCCTATGGTCTATCTTGCAGAATGTTCCATGTGCTGATGAGTAGAATGTATATTCTGTGGTTTTGGGGTAGAATGTTCTGTAAATATTTGTTAAGTTCATTTGTTCTGGGTATAGTTTAAGTCCATTATTTCCTTGTTGACTTTCTGTCTTGATGACTTCTCTAGTGTTGTCGGTGGAGTATTAAAGTCCCCCACTATTATTGTGTTGCCATCTATCTCATTTCTTAGGTCTAGTAATAATTGTTTTATAAATATGGGAGCTCCAGTGTTAGGTGCATATATATTTAGGATTATGATATTTTCTTGTTGGATGGATCTTTTTATCATTACATAATGTCTTGGTCTTTTTCAACTGTTGTTGTTTTAAAGTCTGTTTTGTCTGATATCAGAATAGCTACTCCTGCTCACTTTTGGTTTCCATTTTCATAGGGTATCTTTTTCCATGCCATTACCTTAAGTGAGTTCTTATGCATTAGGTGAGTCTCTTGAAGAGAGCAGATACTTGGTGGGTAGATTTTTATCCATTCTGCCATTCTGTACTTTTTAAGTGGAGCATTTAGGTCATTTACATTCAACATTAGTACTGAGATGTGAGGTACTGTTTTATTCATCATGCTAGTTGTTGCCTGAACATCTTGGGGTTTTTCTTTGTGTTAGTGTTTAATAGGCCCTGTAAGATTTATGCTTTAAGGAGGTTCTATTTTGGTGTATTTCAAGGTTTTGTTTCAGGATTTAGATCTCCTTTTAGCATTTCTTGTGGTGCTGACTTGGTAGTGATGAATTCTCTCAACAATTTGTCTGAAAAATGACCTTATCTCTCCTTCATTTATAAAGCTCAGTTTTGCTGGATACAAAATTCTTGGCTGAAATTTACTGTGTTTGAGGAGGCTAAGGATAGGACCCCAATCTCTTCTGGCTTATAGGGTTTCTGCTGAGAAACCTGCTATTAATCTGATAGGTTTTCCTTTATAGGTTACCTGATGCTTTCGCCTCACAGCTCTTGAGATTTTTTCCTTTGTTCTTGAGTTTATATAACCTGATGACTATGTGACTGGGTGATGATCTTTTTGTGATGAATTTACCAGGTGTTTTTTGAGCTTCTTGAATTTGGATGTTTAAATCTCTGGTGAGGCCAGGTAAGGTTTCCTCGATTACGCTTTCCAAACTTTTAGATTTTTCGTCTTTCTCAGGAATATCAATTATTCTTAGGTTTGGTGAATATAATCACAAATTTCTTGGAGGCTTTGTTCATATTTTTGTTCTTTGTCTTTGTTGGATTAGGTTACTTCGAAAGCCTTGTCTTCAAGCTCTGACATTCTTTTTCCTACTCGTTCAATATTATTGTTGAAACTTTCTGGTGCATTTTGTATTTCTCTAAGCATGTCTTTCACTTCCAGAAGTTGTGATTGTTTTTTCTTTATGATATCTATTTCTCTGGAGTATTTTTCATCCATATCCTGTATTGTTTTTTAAATTTATTTAAGTTGGTTTTCCCCTTTCTCTGGTATCTCCTTGAGTAGCTTAATTATCAACCTTCTAAATTCTTTATCTGGCAATTCAGAGATTTTTTTTTTAATTATTGATTTGAATCCATTGCTGAGGAGCTAGAGTGGTCTGTTAGGGTTGTTGTAAATCCTCATCTTGTCATATTTTCTGATTCCTTCTCATTTGGGTAGACTATTTCAGCAGAAAAATCTGGAACTCAAGCGCTGCTATTTAGATTCTTTTGCCCCATGGGGTGGTCCCTTGATGTGGTACACTCCCCCTTCCCCTAGGGATGAGGCTTCCTGTGAGCCAGACTGCAGTGACTGTTATTGCTCTTCTGAGTCTAGCCACCCAATGGGGCTACAAGGCTCCGAGCTGGTGCTGGGAAATGTCTGCAAAAAGTCCTGTGATACGATCCATCTTCAGGTCTCCCAGCCATGGATACCAGCGCCTGCTCTGTTGGAGGTGGCAGGGGAGTGAAATAGACTCTGTAAGAGTCCTTGATTGTAGATATGTTTAGTGTGCTGGCTTTCTCAAATGCTGGTTATGCTAGCAGTGAAGTTGTCATGTGGACAGGTTCAGGACCACTGGTTAGCCAGGATGTTGCAGGGTATATGGAATTATCTGTTGTTTTCCTCTTCCTTGGGGCAGGGTTATTCCATCATTGAGTTGCTGCAATGTCCTGAGTTGGTCAGACTACAGCCAGAAGGTGGTGCTTTCAAGAAAGCATCAGCTGTGATAGAAGAGGGGGGATATAAGCTTGCCCTAGGTTGACCAAGATAAGTATTCAGGTTTCTCAAGTAATGGGCAGGGTCATAAAGCTCCCAAGAGTTTATGTCTTTCGTGATCCACTACTGGATATAGAGAAATACTATCAAGTCAGGGCAGGGTTAGGCAGATCTGAGCTCAGACTCTCCTTGGGTGGGGCTTGCTGCAGCCACTGTGGGGGGGTGGGAGGGGTGGTTTTTGGGCCAATGGGGTTAAATTCCAAAAGGGATTATGGCTGCCTCTGTCACCAGGAAAGTGGGGGAAAGCCAGTAGCCATAGGCCCCACCCAGCTCTCACCCAGTTGGTGAGGCTGATCTCACTCCCACCTAACACCACTGAGTTTGTCTCCAAGCAGCCTGCACAGGGGACTCAGACCTAGCCCCAGGTTATAAGTCTCCCAGCTGAGAAAGCAAGCAGGGCTTTCAGGTCACACCCCTCCTCATCTGCCCACATGGTCCTCCATGATTCCTCCTCTCCTTTCTGCAGCTTGCCCCCACATTCTGCTCAAGAGAGTTTGTTCCCAGTCAAAATTACTATAAAAATCACAATTACTTTTGCATAGTATCTAAACATTTTTTAATATAGTATAATAATATGAATTTGACCAGCTCAAGAAACTTCTTATGATTTTATCTGTTTAATCCAAATAACCATTTATTTCAAAGGACTCATCACAATTATACTTATTTAATATCTTATTTGCTTAATGTAGTAGACAATGAGCTACGTGAAAATAAGGTATACATCTCTCTCACCACTAAAACCCCAGAGCCTAATGTGGTGTCTCTTTGATAGTGGGAGATCAAATGTATTTTTTCAAATGAAAGAAATTTAATGAAGAACTGTTCATCCCATACCAGATTTGGCTGAATTAGGACTGGTCCCTGCATTCAAGAAGCTCACAGTCTGCTGAGGGAGACCAACATGTAATCAATAAACAATAGTACAATATAATAAGTGGTGTGTCAGAAATATAAACAAACACCATAGAAACATAAGAGAGGACGTGATTAATTCTGCTTAAAGGTAGAAAATATTAAGAAGTTTTTGACCAAGTAATAAATACGCATTTCCTTGGGATGGATGTTTATACTAAGAAATAATGTCTATAACACATTCTGTTAACTTTATTAGTTCCACAGTTCCATAAAACATATCTATATTGACAATTTTTTTAGATATTACTATGCTATTTCAAGACATCTTGAAAAGCTTATTCCTAAAATAATCTTTTAGAATTTTTTTATATTCATATATATATATAAAATTCTCTGAAAGTAGTTCAACAACAAAAAGTTAAATTCAAGGCTATAACAATAATAATACTAGTTTTTTTGCTATAGGAAAATTTGGATGAGAAAGCCTATTGCTTTTTTGTCAGCTACCACATATTAGTTACAGTGATCATCACCACATTTTCATTTATTATGTACTTAACAGAAATCACGAGATCGTTTCACGCTCCCAACAAAAGCTTTGCCGTTTCACTATCTCACTATATAGGGAAGTCTCATATGCCCTCAAAATAAATGATTTCTTTCCTGTATTAGCTACAGCACAAATAATAGCATCCTTCATTTAGAAACAACCAGCCTTATACTCATCTAAAGCACATAAATTTAGTTAAATGGTGCCATCTGGTGACATAAATCTTACAGTAAATATAAAAGTCCAGAGTCAGAGTCCAGAATAATATCCAACCCTCTTGATGGCATCCAACCCAAAGCATCTAACTTAAGAAATACTTGATCCTGCCTGACATGAAACACACAATTAATCACACTCAGTATATGGCAGTTTAACAAAGGGAATTATAACAATTGTTTGAACCACATTTTATGCTCACCACTCATGTTTTTCAAGTCTTTGGAAGAGACTTGTGTCTAACAGGATGCCCTATACAACTCTTTAGAAGACATTTTAAAAGCATAAATATCAAGGACATTTTGAATCCCTGTTCCAGGCAGATCCATTTCCTCACTCTCCTTTGAACACATATCTATGTGTATAATTTCCAACACTTCAAAATGTCACTTCCTTAAGAAAGCTGTCGGCCAGGCGCGGTCACTCACGCCTGTAATCCCAGCGCTTTGGGGGGCTGAGGTGGGTGAATCACAAGCTCAGGAGTTCAAGATCAGCCTGGTCAACATGGTGAAACCCCATCTCTACTAAAAAATATACAAAAATTAGCTAGGCGTGGTGGCACATGCCTGGAGTCCCAGTTACTCAGGAGGCAGAGGCAGAAGAATCGCTTGAATGGGAGGTGGAGGTTGCAGTGAGCCAAAGATCAAGTCACTGCACTCCAGCCTAGGCAACAGAGCTAGAAACTCTACTTCTTCTTTGTATATAAACTATCTATGAAATTTTGTTTAATGCTTGTCTTCCCAGTGTCTATCATAGTGTTTGGCAAAGTGTTCAATAAATATCTTGTGAATGAATGAATGTGTGAATGAATGGTGAAAACATCCTTCTCTACTCTCTTTTCTAATGCAAATCCTATTAGTGACAAGGCTCAGCTGAAGTTTATATTTTATATAAAACCTTCCCTAGCAACACCAATGTACAGTAAGCCCATGCTTCTCCTACACCACTTTGGACTAGCCCCCAAAATTTAGTCCTCCACTATATGATGTGTTGTACTTTTTTTCATGTACATAAATATTACTTTCTTAATTGACCTTAAGCTCCCTAAGTGTAGGCATTTGGTCTTAATAGCATCCATCTGCATAAGTCTATGTAAATAGGTAAACACTTCATAAATACTTTGATAACTATTATTACTCAACTGTATTAACTAAAACACTTGTACTCTTTTTATTTAAATAAGTATTGTAAAAAAAATAAGTAGAAACATAATAGACCTTAGCAACTAAGAATTTCACATTCACTGTTTTGAACAGTCAAGACTTCATTTAAAGATTCATAATATGTAATTTGTTTGTTTCACCTGAAGCACATGCTTTGAGGTTGTGAGTGCCAGCAAGTATTACCTAGTAAATGCCTCTCTCACTTGAGCCAGTAACAACATATCAATGTAGCTTTATCCATAGAGATACTTATTGTAACATAGAATTCTATCCATAGAATAATTATTGTAACATAAGTAGAAACTATCTTGTAACATAAATAGAAACTATCATTAATTATCCAAAGAGAAAAAAAAATCTCTTAAATGTTTTAGATATTCTATTGTAAGGCCGGGTGTGGTGCCTCATGCCTGTAACCCCAGCACTTTGGAATGCCAAGGTGGGAGGATCACTTGAGCCCAGGAGTTCAACACCAGCCTGGGCAACATGGTGAAGTCTCCTTTCCACAAAAAAATACAAAAATTAGCCAGGCATGATTGTGCACATCAATAGTCCCAGGTACCAGGGAGGCTGAGGTGGGAGGATTGCTTGAGCCCAGAAAGCGGAGGTTGCAGTGAGCTGAGAATGCACCACTGCACCCCAGGCTGGGCAACAGACAAGACTGTCGAAAGAAAGAAAGAAAAGAAAGAAAAGAAGGAAGGAAGGAAGGAAGGAAGGAAGGAAGGAAGGAAGGAAGGAGAGAGAGAGGGAGAGAGAGAAAGAGAGAGAGGAAGAGAGAGGAAGTGAGGGAGGAAGTGAGGGAGGGAGGGAGAAAGAAAGAAAGAAAAAGAAAGAAAGAGAAAGAGAGAAAGAAAGAAAGAAAAGAAAGAGAAAGAGACAAAGAAAGAGAAAAGAAAGAAAAGGAAGGAGAGAAAGAAAGAAAGAGAAAAGAAAGAAAAGGAAGGAGAGAAAGAGAGAGAGAGAATAAAGAGAAAATTAAAATAAAAGATATGCTACCGTATTTTTAAAAAGAAAATTGGACGCCATAATGATAATTGTGAGTTTATGGATTACAAAGTACTCAAGATATGTCCCAGAATGATAATGGCTCATTATAGTTGTTAAAGATTAAATCAAATCCTATAAAACACAAGAAGGAAAAAAATGCCACTGTCATATTCTCCCAAGTTTAGTAATAATATTCACACACTGTTAACATATTGCTTTCCTTGAATGGCCAAATACCTAACCATTTAGAACATATGTTCTCAAATTTTAACATGCCTCAGAATCACCTGGAAGGATTAGTAAAGTACCATTTGCTGAGCCCTACTTCCAGAGTTTCTTATTCAGTCAGTAGGTCTAGGGTGAGAACCAAGAATTTGCAATTCTAACCAAGTTCACAGGCAACTAGTGCTGCGGTCCAAGAACCACATCTTGAGAACCTCTGTTTTTGAAGATTACAGCCCAGTTGTTCCACCATTAATCTTTAAATGGGTTAACAAAAAAAGATATAAATAAACTAAAAGAATAATAAATACAGCCAAGTTGCTCCAAATCCACACAACAACTGTAAGGGCCTTCACACTTGCTATTTAAATAATCCTTCGCTTCCTTATGATCAGATGGCAAAAAATATACATTATGATTAATAATTAAGAACAAAACAGCCATGATATTTTCAAAGAGATGTTATTTTGAAATAAAATTATTACATTAGAATTACTATTAGGAAAATATGTAGGGTTTTTTTTTTTACTCAAATTCTTATACATATTTCTTTTATAAACCTTACCATCATTATAATTGAATAATAATTAATTCTGTGTTTAATTTCTCTTTTCCCCTACTTGTCCATGAGGGTATGGACTGTCCTCTATAACTTACTGTTGTATCCCTATTGCATAGCACAATGTCCAACACATAACTGGCATTTTTAAAAGAAGTGTTGATAAATGAATAAAAATTTATTAAAAGTTTATTATAATTATTAAAGGTCCACATTATGAAGGTATAGAAAGGGGCAGAAGTATATTCAATTTACCATAAGGCAATGTGGTAAATGCTTTTTAGTAATATGAACAAAATGCTATGAGACACAATGAAAGGGTTAGTTACAGCTGCCAGCAAGTAGGAATGTGTTAGAAGGCTTCAACAAAGAGATTATAAATCCCAGTATGTAATACATCTGCTGTATCACCCCTATTGCTAGTAATCTCAAAAATCCACAAGGTTCTCTGTTAAGATTTATGGAAATGAAATGTACTCTATTCTAGCACAAAGTCTAACATGTAAGGTTTAACAGCCTCCATAAAATAAGATAAGCCCTTTTCTAAGATTTTGCCACTGGTAGAGTTTTTTAAAAGTATCATTTACGGCTTGTTCTCCTCTAATTTCCCTCTAATTCCTCTCCCAAAAATTCCCCCTCACACAATGGGAAGAAATATAAGGCAATAAGTTAGATAAACAAGCCTAATATGATTTTAGAAGGGTTGAAATCTGTGAAATATATCTATAGTTATTTCCATACTTTATAAGACTAAAGAATAACACATAATTTTCAATAAGTTACAAAGAACATTTGTGTTACATATCTAAAATTTAACTAACCCATAATATTATTTATTTAAAGTCTTCAAAACAAGTATGGTGGTAATATAGTTCTTTAAAATTAAAAGTCAATTTAGAATTACAAAAATAATTTTAAAAAATGATTCAAAGCCAGGCGTGGTGGTGCACGTCTGTAATCCCAGCACTTTGGGAAGCCAAGGCAGGCAGATCACGAAGTCAGGAGTTTGAGACCAGCATGACCAACATGGTGACACCCCATCTCTACTAAAAATAAGAAAAGCAGCCAGGAGTGGTGGTGTGCACCTGTAATCCCAGCTACTCAGGAGGCTGAGGCAGGAAAATCGCTTGAACCCAGGAGGCAGAATTTTCAGTGAGCCAATATCGCACCACTGTACTCCAGCCTGGGCGACAGAGTGAGACTCTGTCTCAAAATAATAATAATAATAATAATAATAATAATAATAATTCATCTTGCTTCTTTATCATCTAACTGAAGAACTGAAGAATAAATAACCTAATAAAAGTGGCTTGAAAATCTTAATGTTTTATATATTCTAAATAAAAGAAATTTACATATTCTAAATTAATTTGTAAAATATCACGGAATTCCAGTTCCATCTAAATGTGCAAGCACTTCTAGCATATTGCCATTTTAGGTTTGTTTTGTTTTGGTACATTAATGAACACTGATTATTATTATCTTATTTAGCTATTCTAAACAAAGACACATAAATTAATCATAAAATATTATGAATTCCAATTCCCTTATTTTCAAATTCTGGAAAGTGTTGATGGTATAATCATCTTAAAACTTTATTCATTTGGATAAATGTTTCCTTAGTATTACCACAAGATGTCACTCTAAGCCTAGCATCTAAACGTGCAGCATCTAGCATATTGCTGTTTCAGGTTTTTTTTATCTTTTGCATTTGGTATGGGTACACTAATGAACACCAACTACTGTCTTTCAAAAACGTAAAGTGATTTTTTCCACTCTCAGTTACTGGCAAATAAAAAATCAAAACAAATAATACAGGGACTCTAGAAGAAAGGAGGAAGAAAGTTGATCAAAGAGTTCATCATTCTCCATGCTTATCAGGTATCTTGTTACTTACCATAAAAGCAATGTATCTAACCATTGAATTTTATATGATTTTACTTTATTTTAAAATATCAAAATTAATGAATGTTACTTTTATAATCAAAGTTATGTTATCACAGAACTCATTTATAAAATTCTTTTACACACTGTAATACCAGTGACAGTTATGTACACAGAATTCCTCAAAGAATATACCATCTAAAACATGCTAGTATTTTTTTAAGCATATGATGAAGGACCACAAAAGGAAGACATTATTCATTTTATGGTGATGCTTTTCAGCTGGGGGCAGTGGCTCAAGCCTGTAATCCAAATACTTTGGGAGGTTGAGATGGGAGGATCACTTGAGCCCACGAGTTCAAGACCAGCCTGGGAAACATAGAGAGACCCTATCTCTACTAAGAATTGAAAAATAAAGGCCAGGCGCATTTGGTTCATGCATGTAATCCCAGCACTTTGGGAGGCCCAGGTGAGTGGATCATGAGGTCAGGAAATCAAGACCATCCTGGTCAGCATGGTGAAACCCCCTCTCTTCTAAAAATACAAAAAAATTAGCCAGGTGCAGCACGCACCTGTAGTCCCAGCTACTTGGGAGGCTGAGGAAGGAGAATTGCTTGAACCCGGGACGCAGAGGCTGCAGTGAGCCGAGATCGTGCCACTGCACTCCAGCCTGGGCGACAGAGCGAGACTCCATCTCAAAAATAAATTAAAAAAATAAAATAAAATAGAGTGATGATTTTCATCTGTAGAGAGAGGGACTGGTTTCCTTGTCACACGTAAATATTACAGCAAGTTCTGCAGTAATAGTATTTTATTATCCATTTGTGTTTTCTACATTATTATCCCTTCTATTTCTACAGCTAATGAGAGTCACACAGGTACTATTTCAATGTGTTGGCTATGTATTGGCCAGAACAATGGGTGAAACCACTATCTTCCATTACTTGTAACAGGAAAAAAAAAGGGTAGGGTGGGGTGGCGGAGTTGGTTCAAACAGAATGCAAATTATAGACCATAACAATGCCCTATATTTCAATGACTCCCTACCTATCCTTTACAAAGATATACATCTTCTCTAGGATGCACAAGTCAAGTCTACATGGCTTTTCTTCTTTTGTGTCCTTAAAGAAAAAGCACAGTGAGACTACTCAAACATTCAATAATAACAGATTACTGATCAGTACGTAGGTGCCCACATTTAATTCAATAGAAAATTATGTTTTGCTGTATAATGTTGCTCTATTGTTTGCACTCTGGTTTATCCTAAAATGACTTCTAAAGACCAGCTGAAGTAAATCTATCCATTCAAAGCTGGGCACTGGGATTACTTACATAACAGCTTTTTACAGATTATTGTTGCCTCTAATTTTACTAGAGAAATTCAAACTACACTATTGGCTTTAAGCCAAGATATTTATCATTCACTTAAAATAATGGCAAAATACAATTCTTTGTCACTCATTTGTCTTTGTATTCCCTAGGTAATGGTGTTACATTATCAAATGATTATAGTATTAAAAATATAGTAGAGTTATCTAAAGTATCCAACAATACCCTTTCTAAATCAAGTTCTCAAAAATTCAAACTCTCAAAAGACTTAGCCAGTCTTAAGTAAGCACATCATACAAATCTGTTAAGATAGACTGCCACTTAGTTAATGACCTTTTACTAATTATCAACTATTAATAAATAACACTATTCATTTAGTTGAAAATTTGATGTTTAAAATGTTCTCAAAATATTATCTTCAATGAATATAAGGTTTATTCAAATTCTGTAAGACTCCATTTAGAATTGTTTTATTTAATACCAGCTAAGATGATTACAGTTGTGTCATTAATTCTTGCTAGCCACAATAAAATAGTTTTAAAAGTTAATCCACAGGCAAAATAATCCTATAAAGCTTTATACTTCTATTTTGATTCAGTAGACTGATTTTCAAATTTTCAAAATTGAATAACTTTTAAAATTACATTCAAACTATAAAGTTGGAGTTTTTATCAAAAAGTACATATATTTATAAGAAAAACAAAGTATTTTCATAATTAAGCCTTTTAAGTTCCTATTTTGGGATTTTATATCAATAATAACCAGCATGAAAAAGCAATGAAAATATCTAGCAGACTCAGTTATTTCTTTAAAATTATTTAAAATCAGTTATTCATTTAAATCCAGTAAAACATATTATATAATTTAGTGGGTTTTTCATTGTTTCGTTAGTTGGTTGTTTTTTGGGGGAAAGTATTTGTTTATTTACATATTTTGCTAATTTTATTTTACTTCCTAAAATATGAAAAAAGAATTAAAAGCTATTTCCATAAATATAAGAGATGTATGTATAAAAACATATATAAATAAACCATATCCTTAATGTTCTTTACAATCTTTAACAAATAGGAGAATAAACATAAGATTAAACATTATATGGTAAGCTTCATGACAAATTGGTAAGAATTCCAAAGCATTGAGATTTTCATCAATAAACTTTTCAATTCTGGATCATAAACTTTCCTAAGACAAGCAAGAAAGATGAAAAGATGTTTTTATTTTTGTTTTAAGAAGAGAGTAAAAGTACAGCTTTGATTCTGAGTAGAATGTGAACCATCATTGTTATGTTACACAATTCCTTCTCTGGAGGAAGACAACTTCCTTCTCTAGCATATTTGTCCTCAATGTTTTATAACAAACTACTCAGGGTTTTCTTCTGTGTAAATTTTTCTTCCCATACAAAACATTCTTTCAATGTTTATATCTTTCAATAACCTCTTTTTATTTATATTTTCAAACAATTCCTTTCTAGGTTAACCTTATATAAGAAAAGGAAAACAGCAAAAAAAAATAAAACAATTCTTCCATTCCTGTATTAAAGAAAATTATCCCAGTTTGAAACTTGGTTAACATCAGGTTCCTTGATCACATTATTCAAACTATCAAGCCCAATTCTGACGATTAAAATGATTAATAATTATCATAATACATACCTAGCAAAGCTTGGAATAAGCTGCTCTTAAAGATACCCATCACCTTTTTAACTGCATTTTTCAACAGCTGCTCCTCTGGTCTCCTTAATTTTTTGCAGTATTCTTCCAGTAATGATAAAGCTCGGTCAGTATCTGAAAAGCATGATATTATTATTATGTCTTATGGTCTTAGAAAAATAGAAAGCTAACATTAAACTATTCTATAATTGTGTTCCTAACTTAATGACATGAAATAACTTAATAAATCATAATTTCTATAAACTACCATATGAAATTAATAATTATACTCAATGGCCAATTTCAACAATCCAGTTTTATTTCTATAGTTCTGTCTTCCAAAAGAACCTCTAACTGTAAAACAAAACAAAGAATTCACTCCTGGCCACAATGTTCAAGTTAGATATAATTCTCTCTTGTCAGAGACACTTATCTTAAAATTAATGACTTCCTGCAAAATAATATCCAACTTCCTTAACATGAACTTTGAGGCCTCCCTCCCATGATCAAATATTTTCAGCCTTATTTCCCATATATAGTCCACACTCTCCAAACACGCATACAGTGCCTAAGTCATACTGGATTACTCACTTTTCCCTTCCATTTTTCTCTATACACATGTATGCACAGACACCCACATACATACACACACGCACACATGTGCATACTTTCTCTCTATCCCACCTCTCTCTTTTTCTCTCTCTCTCTCTCTACTTTTTCTCACCTCTGTACTTTCCTTTTCTCCTACTGTTCCCTGTGCTGGTATATCTTCCCCTATACCACTGTATATACCCCCTAGAATCAGTGTGCTATCTTGAAAAGGGGTTCTTGTCAGGTAAATCTGGGTATGATCCAGCTGTTACTTACTAGCTGTGTGTGACCTTTAACAAGTTCCTTAACCTCTCTGAGCTTCAGTTTCCTCACAGGTATTACGATTAAATGAGACAATATATGCACAATCCCTAGCACACAGAAAATAATCAAGTAAGTCAACTGAACACCTACTTTCTCTTCAATTAGATCTAACTCAAATGTTCTCTCTTCCATAAAGCCATCTCTGATGGTTAAAATTAATCACTATCTCCTCTTCTTCTAAACCATTTTTCCTATATGAATTTGTTGGCAGTCTTAATCCATATCCTATTATTTTATGACTTCTTGCATAACGTCTTCATCCTTCACAAGACAAAACATCCTTGAAAAAGTCACTAGAGTTATACAACCTTTGTGTTTAGGTGATAATTGTCTTTGAATTTTAAAAGCCTTCCTTCCCTTCCAATCTACCACTTTCAAAAAAAAGCCTAAATACCAATTATAATAACAATAGCTTATATTTTATATTTCCTCCTTTCTCTTGAACCTTCCAACTCTTCTTCCTCATGGCCATTCTCAGCTGATGGTATTACTTCCTATTACATGGAAAATCAGAAGGCAGATTCCACAAGCTCCTAACATAACATCTACTGACTTACCTGTAACTGTACCCACAGAGTCTGCCTTCCCTTATTACTATGAATAAAGAATTTGTGTTTCTAACGTCAACTCCTCTACTTGAGCACTGGAATCTATCCTCTCTTGCTTACTCAAGGAAATTTTTCCATTATCAATTGTTTTCTTTTCCACTCAATCATCCCATCATTACTAAATGCAGTGGTCAATTATCAATCATCTCATTTGGCCCATAAGCATCATTTGATATTGTTACACTCTTGAAAACAACTTTTTTCACTAGGTTTCCACACAGAGGTGTGCTGGTAAATATTTAAAAACTAGTTCAGATAAAAAAGAAAACATGTGCACCTACACGCACATGAGTTTGTTATAATTTTACTAACACAAGGATGTATAGCAACCAGTCTACAAATAATAACAAGATATACAATCTTTAATTGTAAATTCCATTAGTCAGTTGATTATCAATGATATTTTTATTGGTTTTTACCAAATTATTATATTCATAGCCAACTTAGGGTTGTAACTGATGAATGAATAGTTCCAACATAAATGTGGTTTATGTTGCCATGTTAATTAATAAAATGAAAATAAAACAACAAAGATAGTTTTTGTGAAAACCTCACTCTATCAATTATGTTATTTGTTTGCTGAATCGATAATAATTTTTGAATCGTGGACAAATATTTCCTCAATTTCTGTACTAATCTCAAAGTAACAGCAATGACACAAAATGCTTTTAACTTGTGCTTAAATTATTAACATTTACTTTATCACTTTCTTATCAGCAAAACAATAAATCAAACTCAAATTTGCAGCATTTGCAATTTCCAAAGTCTAAATATTCCCACCATGGCCAATTTCAAGCTACCAACATGATGTCTCTGAACACGGATCTGGGAAACAGATGCACAGCAGCAAACCATTATGTAGCTTATCTACCGCAAAGATACAATCAATGTAAATAACTCAAGAGCAGAGATGGTATCAAAATGAAAAATAATTAAGAATTGATGACTGTTGAGTCTTTATTACTTTTTAATATAATTTATGTAAGTTTATGCGTAATTATTTTTATTAGAGATGGGGTTTCCCTACATTGCCCAAGTTAGTCTTGAACTCGTGACCTCAAGCAATCCTTCTGCCTTGACCTCCCAAAGGGCTGGGATTACAGGCATGAGCCATCATGCCTCCCTGGCCCACAGTTCATGCATAATTTTTAAATGGTTGCATTTAACTTTTTTTTTTTTTGAGATGGAGTCTCGCTCTGTTGCCCAGGTTGGAGTGCAGTGGTGTGATCTCGGCTCACTGAAACCTCCACCCCCAGGTTCAAGCAATTCTCCTGCTTCAGCCTCCTGAGTAGCTGGGACTACAAGTGCATGCCACCACGCCCAGCTAATTTGTGTATTTTTAGCACAGACAGAGTTTCACCACGTTGGTCAGGATGGTCTTGATCTCTTGGCCTTGTAATCCACTTGACTCAGCCTCCCAAAGTGCTGGGATTACAAGTCTGAGCCACCGTGCCGGCCTCAACATTTTTTAAATGGCTGTATTTTCTTGCAAATTTGCTGAGAATTTAATGATAAGCTCTTGCAAGCTGATATGAGCCATCTCCAGCACACCATTATTTCCAAGGCAGCACTCTCTCCCAGATTGTCCTCCTACTTGATGGATGCCCTTTCTCAATCACATTTATTAGTTTCCCCTAATTTCTCAATGAGGGTTTAGGATGTTTAGGGTACCTCTAAACATGGTAAGACTTTCTTTCTTTAATCTTACTCACTGGGTAATCTTACCCAGTCTCCTTGATAATCTTACCTAATTCCCTAGCTTTAAATATTATCAGCACCTCAAGACTTCCAAATTTATATCTGTAGCTCACAACTTTCCCCTGAATTCCAGACTCATATCCAACTGAATGCTCAATGTTTCCATTTGGATGTCTAATAAGCATCTCAAACTTCACTTGTCAAAACTGAACTCCAGATCTTATCCACCTACCCTCAATCTGCTTCTCCTCCAATGTATCTCCATCTTTCATCCTTCTAATTATTCAGGCCCAAATTCCTGAAGTCAGCATTCGTTCTTTTCTCTAATTCTCTACATCTATCCATCAGTAAATCCTACGGGCTCCAACATCAAATTATATGCAGAACCCCATCACTTCTCCCTACCTCCAGTGCCACCACCCTGGCACAACCCATCATCATCTATCCCCTACATTACTGCAATAACGTTCTACTAGTTTACATGCTGTCACCTTTGCCCTCCTATAGTCTTTTCTCCTTTTTTTTTCTTTTTTCTTTGTTTTTTTGTTTGTTTGTTTTGTTTTGTTTTGTTTTGTTTTGTTTTGTTTTTTTAAGCAGGGTCTCTCTCTGTCACCCAGATGGGAGTGCAGTGGTGCAATCACTGTGCATTTCAGCATCAACTTCCCAGGCTCAAGTGATCCTCCCAAATCATTTTTTGATTTTTGATTTTTTTGTAGGGATGAGGTCTCACTATGTTGCCCAGGCTGGCCTACAGTCTTTTCTAAACACAATAGCCAAAAATATCCTTTCAAGTCATCAACTAGATTATGTCATTCCTCAACTCAAACCCTCAAGTATCTCCCCATCCCACTCAGAGCAAAGGCTCACCTCTCTGACTTCAGCTCTTAGACCTCTCCTCTTGCTCAATCTACTCCAACCACAGTATCTCAGCTCAAACATACCAAGAACTCTCCAAATCATGGCCTCTATACTTGTGATTCTGCCTATAACACTCTTCTCTGAGGTATCCATAAAGCTTGCTCCTTCACTTCTGTTATATCTCTGCTTATATATCATCTTAGCAGTAAGGCCTTCCATAATACTCCTATATAACATAGCAAACTTCAAGCTTATCCCCTTGAAAGAAATGAGAATTTCAATTGGGCAATAAGAGATGGAGGAGGACACTGTGTAACTACCTCTCTTCTATCTAGTAAGGTTAGAAATATAGAAATAAATGTGGATGAACAGAGAGCTCACCCCAATTTATGTTAACAAAGAATGGTGATATAAATATATGCTAATATATTTGCATAAACTTTAATTTTTAAAAATGATTTCACACTTTACTTGCATAATGTTTTCAACAACTCTGAATCAAGGACAAATATTTTAATCCTCATTTTGTCAATAATTAAACAATCAGCAGTTTCCCTGAAATAACAGTGGCTCACTTTCTAACCCATCCCTACCCACTATTTACAAATATAAATAGTTACATTACTTACCATTGTAGGTGATCAACAATACAATAACTATACTATACCTCCCTCTCTACTTATATGTATCTGTGGTCTCTAATCATGTGATTACCTCTAGTGCCCAAAGCTTTAGTCTTTTTCATTTCCTCATTAAAGTCTGCTGATGTTTTTTGGAAAACCTACTAAGTGCTGAGCACCTTTTTCTTTTCTCTTTTTTTAATACAATTATAACTAAAGCCTTTTTTTTTTTTTTTTTTTTAGCTTCTGTGGCATTGTTGTAGGTATTACTTTAGTCGTTTATTCTTCTAAAGGGCAATTCTTGGCCAGGCATGGTGGCTCACGCCTATAATTCCAGCACTTCGGGTGGCCGAGGTGGAAGGATTGCTTGAGGCCAGGAGTTTGAGACCAGCCTGGGCAACACAGCAAAACCCTTTCTCTACAACAAAATTTTAAAATTAGCCAGGTGTGGTGGTGCATGTCTGCACTCCCAGCTACTCAGAAGGCTGAGATGGGAGGATCATTTAAGCCCAGGAGTTCAAGGCTTCAGTGGGCCACGATCCTGCTACTACTGCACTCCAGCCTGGGCTACAGAGTGAGACCCTGTCTCTAAATAAATAAATAAAGATATAAGTAAATAGATAAATAAATAAATAAAATACCCTGTCTCTAAGTAAACAAGCAAAATGAAGAGCAATTCTCAAAATGTATTAACAATATTCCCCAAACACATCTACAAATATAATTAGGTAAGTAAGGGGAATTTCACTCATTTAGCATGTATTTATTCAGAAAATACTCTACTGATTCAAAACAGCTAGACGTTTTCTAAACCAGCAGAGCTTACTATGCCTCTCATCTCTGTAGGATAAAAATTTGACACATAAAACAAAACACTAAAATATTTTTAAAAGGTCGTATATAATCAAGTCTCCATTAGACAAGTTAGGCTTTCACACACCAGCATCTAGGGCTGGAATCGTGGCTGCCCTTTTATGCTTCTTTTGATTATTGAGAACGATCATCACCTGGAGTCAATTCTATTATGCCCTTCAACTCTGTACTCAAATCCTTATTTCTGGTTAATGAAAGTTTGAAAATAATCTAAAAAGGACAAATTAAACAAATAAAACAAACAGCAAGGATCTTTTCATACAAATTAAAAATCCCTAACCTAATCTCCATAAATTGAATACAGTGAAAAGTTGAGATAATTATTCAAACAAGTCAAGATTCATATTTTAATTGATGTTCAATAACCAAGTGGAGAATTTTTCACCTAAATTGCCTCAATTCTCCTGTTTTCTTCATTAAACTCTACCTTCATATGACTCCTGAGTCTACAAAAAACAACAACAACAACAACAACAACTAAATTTGGATTACAGGCACAGGAGGAAATGCGGGGGCAGGGAGAATCACTTTTAAAATAAGAAATTTTGCATGAAATATGCAACCAAGGGATAGTGAATGTTACATAATTAGAACTGTAGGTAATCATGTGTCTGTTAATTAAGGTTCAATTCTATTGTATGTGTTTTAAGAATAGCATCACCAGAAAGTTATAAATAATTTGGGACAGGTAATTTAAGTTTGAAACAGTAATTGGCAATAGTGCTAACAAATGAACTTTTAGAGAAAAGAAAAGGATGATACATAAAATCATTTGCCATGGCTTAAAAAATGAAGAATTACAGAACATACAGTGGTATCATTAGGAAAACACATATCAAAGTATAATAGAGAAAAGGCGAATTTAATGGACAAATCTTGGAAAGTAAAGCATTTAGAATAATGAAATTATTTTACATAAATCTATTTAACATATTTACAGTTTAAAAAGAACTTTTAAATGCATTATCTTATCTGATTCTCACCACTGAGAAGTCATACCTATTTTACATGAAACTGAAATTCAGAGTGGCTTGTCCAAATCACAGAGCTACTAAATAACAGATTTGGAGCTTAATCCAAAAGCTTTTGATTCCAAGTATAGTGCTCTCTCCACAATACCACCCTTAATCCTCCAGAAATGGAGTTGAGCATATTTTTGTGGAAAAAATAAAATAAAACTTGACCAATCAGACAAAAATCGTATCACTGAATTTTAGAATCTAGGGTTAAATGTTGAATCACAAATTTTCACATTTATTCTTTTAATTTGAATTTGTATTTGTAACATATAAATAAAAATGGTCCTACCTTTATAAGTCTGGTAGAGAGAGGAAAAGGTTATTTCAGCCATTAATCAAGTATTTATTGACTATCTTACTACAGTCCAGACACTGGGAACACAGTACTGAACAAAACAGGCAATAGTCTACCCTCACAGAGATTTTAGTCTCAAAATAAAGATAATTAACTATAAAATTTCAACAAAGTGAAAGATTAAAACAGAGCATAAGAATGCTATCATGGCCGGGAGTGGTGGCCTACGCCTGTAATACCAGCACTTCAGGAGGCCAAGGTGGGCGGATCATCTGAGGTCAGGAGTTCGAGACCAGCCTGACCAACATGGTGAAACCCTGTCTCTACTAAAAATACAAAAATTAGCTGGGCATGGTAGTGGGCGACTGTAATCCCAGCTACTTGGGAGGCTGAGGGAGGCGAAGGTTGCAGTGAGCTGAGATCGTACCACTGCACTCCACCCTGGCTGACAGACAGAGACTCTATCTCAAAAAAAAAAAAAAAAAAAAAAAAGGTATCATAAAGTACCAGGTACCATGGGAGCAGAGAATTAGGTTGATGCCATACGTACAATGTTAACAAGTTTGGCCCTATACCCAAGGGTAGAATGACAAGCCATGGAAGATTTTTAACTGAAGGAGAACATGACCATTTTTTAGATTTAGAAAGATTAAGAATAGTATGATATGTATCCATTAAAACAAGCAATAACAATTAGACTTTTTTCATATTTTAAATATATATATTTTCAAAATTGAATGATCACATTTTTATCATTACTTATAGACATTACGACTAGAAAATGAAAGTGAGAGGTGAAGCTGGCTGGGCTTCTGCATCGGGTGGAGACTTGGAGAACTTTTCTGTCTAACCAAAGGATTGTAAATGCACCAATCAGCGCTCTGTGTCTAGCTAAAGGATTGTAAATGCACCAATCAGTGCTCTGTGTCTAGCTAAAAGTTTGTAAAGCACCAATCAGCACCCAGTAAAAACAGACGAATCAGCACTCTGTAAAACAGACCAATCAGCACTCTGTAAAATGGAATAAGCAGCTCTCTATAAAATGGACCAATCAGCAGAATGTGGGTGGAGCCAAATAAGGGAATAAAAGCAGGCCCCCTGAGCCAGCAGCAGCAACCCAACCCACTCAGGTCCCCTTCCATACTGTAGAAGCTTTGTTCTTTTGCTCTTTGCAATATATCTTGCTGCTGCTCACTCTTTGGTCCACACCACCTTTTTTTTTTTTTTTTTTTTTTTTTTTGAGACGGAGTCTCGCTCTGTCGCCCAGGCTGGAGTGCAGTGGCCAGATCTCAGCTCACTGCAAGCTCCGCATCCCGGGTTTACACCATTCTCCTGCCTCAGCCTCCCGAGTAGCTGGGACTACAGGCGCCCGCCATCTCGCCCAGCTAGTTTTTTTGTATTTTTTAGTAGAGACGGGGTTTCACCGTGTAGACCAGGATGGTCTCAATCTCCTGACCTCGTGATCTGCCCGTCTCGGCCTCCCAAAGTGCTGGGATTACAGGCTTGAGCCACCGTGCCCGGCCCACACCACCTTTATGAGTTGTAACACTCAGCACGAAGATCTGCAGCTTCACTCCTGAAGTCAGCGAGACCACAAACCCACCAGGAGGAACGAACAACTCTGGACACACTGCCTTTAAGAGCTGTAACACTCACCGCGAAGGTCTGCAGCTTCACTCCTGAAGTCAGTGAGACCATGAACCCACCAGAAGGAAGAAACTCCAGACATGTCTGAACATCAGAAGGAACAAACTCCAGACACACCATCTTTAAGAACTGTAACACTCACCGCGAGGGTCCGCGGCTTCATTCTTGAAGTCAGCGAGACAAAGAACCCACCAATTCTGGACACATTTTGGTGACCATGAAGGGACCATCGCCTATCACCAGGCAGTGAGACTATCACCTATCGCCAAGCAGTGAGTACCATCAGACCCCTTTCACTTGCTATTCTGTCTTCTTTTTCCTTAGAATTCGGGGGCTAAATACCAGGCACCTGTTGGCCAGTTAAAAGTGACTAGCACAGCTGCTGGACTAAAGACACGGTATCAGGCTTTCTGGGAAAGGACTCTCTAACAACCCCCAACTCTTCGGAGTTGGGAGCATTGGTTTGCCTGGCACCAGCTTCTGTTTTTCCTGTACTACTGGGCTGAGCCAAGGGTTGACAGAGAGGAAAGCCATTCAGCTCTGGGGTCCCAATGACAAGTTTATTGACCCTGCAGCCATGAGCGGAACTCTCAAAGGCATGTCGCCCAAGCAAGGCTTGCCCATCTACCCCGACCCTTGCCCCCTGGGTCATAACACCTGCCAGACAAACTTCCTCTTGCCTCTCTTCTCTGAGGCTAGTCCTGCTTATAAAAACCACTCACTCTCTCTGGTGCTTTTCTAGTTTCTCCTAGAAAAGAATGATTTTCTAGGAATGATTCCTAGTATAATAAGGAAATAAGTAAATAAGAATGATTTCTAGTATAAACTCCGGGACTCTGTTACCTTCTTTTGAACCTGGGCTCACCAATTAGAAAGACATAATTTTTGCCTAAAGCCCCATCGTAGGGGAGACTATCTGGAATTTTAGAATCCCTCCTCAGACAAGCAGGCCTTAAAAAAGCTATTCCTGAAGCTAGGATATGGGGAGCTTCAGAAATTGTATCCTTCCTATTCATATAAGTGAGGAAAAAAGGCAACAGTCTTCCAACTCTGGAGATTCCTCCCCTCCTTCAGGGTATGGCCCTCCACTTCATTTTTGGGGCATAATATCTTTATACGACAGGGGTAAAGTCCCAATACTAACAGAAGAATGCTTAGGACTCTAACAGGTTTTCAAGAATGCATTGGTAAGGGCCAATAAATCCATTTTTTCTCAGTCCTATTTGTGGTCTAAGAGGACAGGCAAGGGTGCAGGTTTTCAAGAATGTATCAGTAAGGGCCACTAAATCCGACCTTCCTCAGTCCTCCTTGTGGTCTAGGAGTAAAACTAGTGTTTCTGCTGCTGCAATGGTGAGTGCAACTATGCTGATCGGCACCGTCTAGGGACTGTTGTGGGTTCTTGGGCAGGCAGAGAAACAAACCAAAACCGTGGGCGGTTTTGTCCTTCAGATGGGAAACACTCAGGCATCAACAGGCTCACCCTTGAAATGCGTCCTAAGCCATTGGGACCAATTTGACCCACAAACCCTGAAAAAGAGGTGGCTCATTTTTTTCTGCACTCCAGCCTGGCCCCAATATTCTCTCTCTGATGGGGAAAAATGGCCACCCAAGGGAAGTATAAATTACAATACTATCCTGCAGCTTGACCTTTACTGTAAGATGGAAGGCAAATGGCGTGAAATACCTTAGGTCCAAGCTTTGTTTTCATTGAAGGAGAATACACAACTATGCAAAGCTTGCAATTTACATCCCACAGGAGGAACTTTCAGCTTACCCCCATATCCTAGCCTCCCTACAGCTCCCCTTCCTATTAATGATAAGCCTCCTCTGATCTCCCCAGCCCAGAAGGAAATAAGCAAAGAAATCTCCAAAGGACCACAAAAACCCCTGGGCTATCAGTTATGTCCCCTTCAAGCTGTAGGGGGAAGGGAATTTGGCCCAACCCAGGTACATGTCCCTTTCTCCCTCTCTGATTTAAAACAGATCAGGGCAGACCTGGGGAAGTTTTCAGATGATCCTGATAGGTACACAGATGTCCTACAGGGTCTAGGGAAAACCTTCTATCTCACTTGGAGAGATGTCATGTTATTGTTAGAACAAAACCTGGCCTTTAATGAAAAGAATGTGGCTTTAGCTGCAGCCTGAGAGTTTGGAGAACCTGGTATCTTAGTCAAGTAAATGATAGAATGAAAGCTGAGGAAAGGGACAAATTCCCTACTGGTCCCAGTATGGATCTCCACTGGAACCTTGACTCAGATCATGGGGACTGGAGTTGTAACATCTGTTGACCTGTGTTCTAGAAGGACTAAGAAGAATTAGGGAAAAAACCCACGAATTATTCAATTATGTCCACCACAACTCAGGGAAAGGAAGAAAATCCTTCTGCCTTCCTCGAGAAGCTACAGGAGGCCTTAAGAAAATATACTCCCCTATCACTCGACTCACTAGAGGGTCAATTGATTCTAAAAGATAAGTTTATTACCCAGTCAGCTGCAGATATCAGGAAAAAGCTCCAAAAGCAAGCCATGGGCCCTGAACAAAATCTGGAGGCATTATTAAACCTGGCAACTTCAGTGTTCTATAATAGGGACCAAGAGGAATAGGCCCAAAAGGAAAAGTAGATCAGAGAAAGGCCACAGCCTTAGTCATGGCCTTCAGACAAACAAACCTTGGTGGTTCAGAGAGGTCAGAAAATGGAGCAGGCCAATCACCCAGTAGGGCTTGTTATCAGTGTGGTTTACAAGGAAACTTTAAAAAAGGTTGTCCAATGGTTTACAAGGAAACTTTAAAAAAGGTTGTCCAATGAGAAACAAGCTGCCCCCTCATCCATGTCTGCTATGCTGAGGCAATCACTGGAGGGTGCACTGCCCCAGAGTGCAGAGGTTCTCTGGGTCAGAAGCCCCCAACGAGTTGATCCAACAACAAGACTGAGAGTGCCCAAGGCAAGCGCCAAATCATGTCATCACGCTCCCTGAGCCCCGGGTACGTTTAACCATTGAGGGCCAGGAAATTGACTTCCTCCTGGACACTGGTGCGGCCTTCTCAGTGTTAATCTCCTGTCCTGGATGACCGTCCTCAAGGTCCGTTATCATCTGAGGAATCCTGGGACAGCCTGTAACCAGGTATTTCTCCCATCTCCTCAGTTGTAATTGGGAGACTTTACTGTTTTCACATGCCTTTCCTGTTATGCCTGAAAGTCCTATACCCTTATTAGGGAGGGATATATTAGCCAAAGCTGGAGCTACTATCTACATGAGTATGGGGAACAAGTTACTCATTTATCATCCCCTACTTGAGGAGGGAATCAACCCTGAAGTCTGGGCATTGGAAGGATAATTTGAAAGGGCAAAAATGCCCACTCAGTCCAAATCAGGCTAAAAGATCCCACCACTTTTCCTTAACAAAGGCAATATCCCTTAAGGCCTGAAGCTCATAAAGGATTACAGGATATTGTTAAACATTTAAAAGTTCAAGGTTTAGTAAGGAAATGCAGCAGTCCCTGCAACACCCGAATTCTAGGAGTACAAAAACCGAATGGTCAGTGGAGACTAGTGCAAGATCTTAGACTCATCAATGAGGCAGTAATTTCTCTATATCCAGTTGTACCCAACCCCTATACCCTGCTCTCTCAAATGTGAGAGGAAGCAGAATGGTTCACTGTTCTGGACCTCAAGAATGCCTTCTTCTGTATTCCCCTGCACTCTGACTCCCAGTTTCTCTTTGCCTTTGAGGATCCCACAAACCACACGTCCCAACTTACATGGACGGTCTTGTCCCAAGGGTTTAGGGATAGCCCTCACCTGTTTGGTCAGGCACTGGCCCAAGATCTAGACCACTTCTCAAGTCCAGGCACTCTGGTCCTTCAGTATGTGGATGATTTACTTTTGGCTACCAGTTCGGAAGTCTCAAGCCAGCAGGCTACTCTAGATCTCTTGAACTTTCTAGCTCATCAAGGGTACAAGGCGTCTAGGCAAAAGGCGCAGCTTTGCCTACAGCAGGTCGAATATCTAGGCCTAATCTTAGCCAGAGGGACCAGGGCCCTCAGCCAGGAATGAATACAACCTATACTGGCTTATCCTCACCCTAAGACATTAAAACAGTTGTAGGGTTCCTTGGAATCACTGGCTTTTGCCAACTATGGATCCCCGGAGACAGTGAGGTGGCCAGACCACTCTATACTCTAATCAAGGAGACCCAGAGGGCAAATACTCATCTAGTAGAATGGGAACACTTGTTCCTGGAGCAAGATGGCCAAATAGGAACAGCTCCAGTCTCTAGCTCCCAGTGCAAGCGACACAGACAACTGGTGATTTTTGCATTTTCAACTGAGGTACTGGGTTCATCTCACTGGGGAGTGCCAGACAATCAGTGCTGGTCATCTGGTACAGCCCGACTAGTGAGAGCTGAAGCAGAGCGAGGCATTGCCTCACCTGGGAAGCACAAGGGGGAAGGGAATCCCTTTTCCTAGCCAGGGTAACAGAGACACACAACACCTGGAAAATCGGATAACTCCCACCCTAATACTGCACTTTACCAAGGGTCTTAGCAAATGGCACACCAGGAGATTATATCCCACACCAGGCTGGGAGGGTCCCATGCCCACAAAGCCTCCCTCATTGCTAGCACAGCAGTCTGCGATCTAACTGCAAAGCAGCAGCAAGGCTGGGGGAGGGGCACCCGCCATTGCTGAGGCTTAAGTAG
>NW_016814438.1:2159104-2210122 GCF_001698545.2 Rhinopithecus bieti
TACTGGGTATATACCCAAAGGATTATAAATCATGCTGCGATAAAGACACATGCACACGTATGTTTATTGTGGCACTATTCACAATAGCAAAGACTTGGAATCAACCCAAATGTCCATCAGTGACAGACTGGATTAAGAAAATGTGGCACATATACACCATGGAATACTATGCAGCCATAAAAAAGGATGAGTTTGTATCCTTTGTAGGGACATGGATGCAGCTGGAAACCCTCATTCTCAGCAAACTATCACAAGAACAGAAAACCAAACACCACATGTTCTCACTCATAGGTGGGAATTGAACAATGAGATCACTTGGACTCGGGAAGGGGAACATCACACACCGGGGCCTATTATCAGGAGGGGGGAGGGGAGAGAGGTGGCATTGGGAGTTATGCCTGATGTAAATGATGAGTTGGGTGCTGACGAGTTGATATGTGCAGCACACCAACATGGCACAAGTATATGTATGTAAAAAACCTGCACGTTGTGTACATGTACCCTAGAACTTAAAGTATAATAATAAATTTTTTTAAAAAAATAATGGGAACCAGGGGCAGAAACAGCCTTCAAAACCTAAAGCAGGCCCTAGTACAAGCTCCAGCTTTAAGCCTTCCCATAGGACAAAACTTCTCCTTATATGTCACAGAGAAAGCAGGGATAGCTCTTGCAGTCCTTACTCAGACTTGTGGGACAACCCCATAACCAGTGGCATACCTAAGTAAGGAAATTGATGTAGTAGCAAAAGGCTGGCCTCACTATTTAAGCGTAGTTGCGGCGGCAGCTGTCTTAGTGTCAGAGGCTATCAAAATAATACAAGGAAAGGATCTCACTGTCTGGACTACTCATGATGTAAATGTCATACTAGGTGCCAAAGGAAGTTTATGGCTATGAGACAACCACCTACTTAGAACTACCAGGTGCTACTCCTTGAGGGACTGGTGCTTCAAATATGTATGTGCATGGTCCTCAATCCTGCCACTTTTCTCCAAGAGGATGGGGAACCAATCAAGCATGACTGCCAACAAATTATAGTCCAAACTTATGCTGTCCCAGATGATCTCTTAGCAGTCCCCTTAGACTGATGGAAGTTCATCTGTGGAGAATGGGATACGAAGGGCAGGTTATGCCATAGTTAGTGACGTAACTATACTTGAAAGTAAGCCTCTTCCCCCAGGGACCAGTGCCCAGTTAGCAGAACTAGTGGCACGTACCTGAGCCTTAGAACTGGGAAAGGGAAGAATAATAAATATGTATACAGATAGCAAGTATGCTTATCTAATCCTACATGTCCATGCTGCAATATGGAAAGAAAGGGAGTTCCCAACCTCTGGGGTAACTCCCATTAAATACCATAAGGAAATCTGGAGTTATTGCACTCAGTGCAAAAACCCAAGGAGGTGGCAGTCTTACACTGCCAAAGCCATCAAAAAGCGGAAGGAGAGGGGAGAACAGCAGCATAAGCAGCTGGCAGAGGCAGGGAAAGACCAGCAGAGAAAGAGAGAGAGAGGAAGAGACAGAGAGAGAGAGATAAAGAGAAAGATAGGAAGTCAAAGAGAGAGACAGAGAGGAAGAGACAGAAAGTCAAGGAGAAAAGGAAAGAGAGGAAGAGACAAAGGAGTCAAAGAGATAAAGAGAAAGAGATAAAGTAGTAAAGAAAAAACAGTGTACCCTATTCCTTTAAAAGTCAGGGTAAATTTAAAACTTATAATTGATAATTGAAGGTCTTCTCTATAACCTTGTAACACTCCAGTACCACCTTGCTGTCAGTGTAAACAAGGGCATGGTCTGAAAGCACTGAGACCACTGACAACCCATAGCCTTCCTATCAAAAATCCTTAACCTAGCAGGTTTCCTAACAGGGGATCTAAATCTTAACTAATTACCATACAAAGGTCTGACCAGACCTAGGAGGAACTCCCTGCAGGACAGGACAATAGATGATTCCTCCCAGGTTATTAAGGAAAAAAGACACAACGGGTATTCAGTAAGGAAACTCTTGCAGAAGCAGAATTAGGAAAATTGCCTAATACTTGGTCTGCTCAAATGTGCCAGCTGTTTGCAATCAGCCAAACTTTAAAGTACTCACAGAATCAGGAAGGACCCATCTATACCAATTTTAAGTTAATATGGACCGAACCAGGTCTTACTAATAGCAAAGAATAATTGAAATCCCAAACTTATAAGGTTTTCAACAAAAGTAAAATTTGCTAAAAGTTAACAGTGTAACACATATTATCCTAACTTCTAATCTTATGGAAATCAGACCTTATCAGTACCCCTCAAACCTCAAGTCTGTCAGCACAGAGCCATACAACTAATACGCCTACATATAGGGTTAGGACTGGCTACTGCTACAGAAACTGGAAGAGCAGGTTTATATACTTCATTATCCTACTACCACACACTCTCAAAGGATTTCTCAGACAGTTTGCAAGAAATAAAATCTATCCAGGAAGGATAGTAGCTACAATCCCAAATAGACTCTTTGGCAGCAGTGACTCTCCAAAACCACCAAGGCCTAGACCTCCTCACTGCTGAGAAAGGAGGACTCTGCACCTTCTTAGGGGAAGAGTGTTGTTTTTATATTAACCAGTCACAGATAGTACGAGATGCCACCTGGCGTTTATAGGAAAGGGCTTCTGAAATCAGAAAATGCCATTCAAACTCTTATACCAAACTCTGCAGTTGGGCAACATGGCTCCTCCCCTTTCTAGGTCCTGTGGCAGCCATCTTGCTGTTACTTGCCTTTGGGCCCTATATTTTTAACCTGCTTTACAAATTTGTTTCCTCTAGAATCGAGGCCATCAAGCTACAGATTGTCTTACAAATGGAACCCCAAATGAGCTCAACTAACAACTTCTGCTGAGGACCCCTGGACTGACCTGCTGGCCCTTTCACAGGCCTAGAGTTCCCCTCTGGAGGACATTACAACTGCAGGGCCCCTTCTTCACCCCTCTCTGGCAGGAAGTAGCTAGAGCGGTCATCAGCCAAATTCTCAACAGCAGTTGGGGTCTCCTGTTTAGAGGGGGGATTCAGAGGTGAAGGCAGCTGGGCTTCTGGGTTGGGTGGGGACTTGAAGAACTTTTCTGTCTAGCTAAAGGATTGTAAATGCACCAATCAGAGCTCTGTGTCTAGCTAAAAGTTTGTAAATGCACCAATCAGCATTCAGTAAAAACAGACCAATCAGCACTCTGTAAAATGAACCAATCGGCACTCTGTAAAATGGACCAAGCAGCTCTCTATAAAATGAACCAATCAGCACGATGTGGGTGGGGCCAAATAAGGGAATAAAAGCAGGCTGCCCCGAGTCAGCAGCGCCAACCCACTCGGGTCCCCTTCCACACTGTGGAAGCTTTGTTCTTTCACTCTTCGCAGTAAATCTTGCTGCTGCTCACTCCTTGGGTCCATGCTGCCTTTATGAGCTGTAACACTCACCACGAAGGTCTGCAGCTTCACTCCTGAAATCAGCGAGACCATGAACCCACCAGGAGGAACAAACAACTCTGGATGCACAACCTTTGAGAGCTGTAACACTCACCGCGAAGGTCTGTAGCTTTACTCCTGAAGTCAATGAGACCACAAACCCACCAGAAGGAAGAAACTCTAGACATGTCCAAACATCAGAAGGAACAAACTCCTGACACACCATCTTTAAGAACTGTAACACTCATCGCAAGTGTCCGTGGCTTCACTCTTGAAGTCAGCGAGACAAAGAATCCACCAATTCTGGGCACAAAAGTATTTTACTAAGAAGTATTCACATATGCTTAATTCTTATGGTTGATGTTATTGCTTTTTTACAAATCAAGGATACTCATGAGAAAGTAATAAAGTAATGAATAGCAATAGAAAAGTTAGTCTTGAATCAGTTTTTTTTTTTTTAATTTAACATTAAAATGTATAGTTTGGCTGGGCGTGGTGGCTCATGCCTGTAATCCCAGCACTTTGGGAGGCGAAGGCGGGTGGATCACCTGAGGTCAGGAGTTTGAGACCAGCCTGACCAACATGGAGAAACCCCATTTCTACTAAAAATACAAAATTAGCCGAGCATGGTGACACATGCCTGTAATCCCAGCTACTCAGGAGGTTGAGGCAGAAGAACAGCTTGAACCTGGGAGGCGGAGGTTGCGGGGAGCCAAAATTGTGCCATTCCACTCCAACCTGGGCAACAAGAGTGCAACTCCGTCTCCAAATAAATAAAACAAACAAATAAATAAATAAATAAAACAAATGTATAGTTCAAGATGATACCACAAAGGTGTCATTTTATTAGTAGTAATATTAGCTAGCATTTGTGGAACAATGCTAGGTATTCTGCATCGATCACCTTATTTAATTTTCAAAAGAATCCTAAGAAATACTACTATATACATTTTCACAAATGGGGAAATTTTAGACTGAGGGAAATAGAGTACGTTTGCCCAAGGCTACATAACAGTAAGTGCTGGAACCAAGATGCAAATGCTGATCTATCTGCCACCAAAGCCCATACAAAGCATTATGCCATATTGAAACCTGACTTACTAGGAAAGGATCACAATGCTTCTTTCTTCTATAATTATTCTTTGCAATTATACTTTACCCTCCCTTAAAAAAATAAAAATGTTTGAATATACTTCAACGAACACCTGTTGATCAGGTTATTTTCCCTGTTGAAACAAGATATTATTAATAGTATAAAATGGTAAATTTATATCTCTCCTTTCAGACAAGCCATGCTTTCAAATTTTCTATAAACTTGGTAAAAGGGAAGGATAGAAAACATGCAAGGCTAAACAGCAATAAATGGAAAGTAAGAAAATAACAAATTGGCCAGGCATGTAGCTCATGCTTGTAATCCCAGCACTTGGGAGGCCAAGGCAGATGGATCACTCTGAGCTCAGGAGTTCGAGACCAGCCTGGGCAACATGGCGAAATCCCATCTCTACTAAAAATACAAAAATGAGCTGGGCATGGTGGCGGGTGCCTGTAATCCCAGCTACTCAGGAGGTTGAGGCAGGAGAATCGCTTGAACCAAGAAGGCAGAGGTTGCAGTAAGCTGAGATCACACCACTGATCTCCAGCCTGGGCAACAGAGTGAGACTCCATGTCAAAAAAAAAAAAAGATAACGAACTGCATCTTCAGCTGAACACTGAATTATGCATCATTCCAGTATTATTTATCTAGAAAAATAAATAAATAAAATTCAGAATTTAAATAGTGGAGAATATGTATGGCCAGACTTAAAGCAGACCTGAAGACTGCAATCATTTTATATATATTAGATGATTTACAAATTAGCATCTTTGGAGGAGAAATAATATTACTAAGAAATGTTATAACCTGTTTTTTTAAAAAACAAACAAAAAACACATACATGCATGGCATCTCCTATCTGTGATCAAATGCATCATTGCTATATCTGGGCAGGCTTGTTCTAGAAGATGACCAGGAAGCTGAACCCAAACCACTGATGGAAGGAGACTCTTGACATTTCTCCTCCTTGAACCCACACACCCCCCTTAAAAATGCATTCAGATGATAAGCATTTGTACAGCAGTTTCTTATCTACAAAATAATTTTTATATGGTCTAGGTATCTTGATTTGATCCTTACAATAATCCTAAGAGATATTGTTGTACACTTAAGTTTTAACAGGAAAAATCTGAAGCTCTATCTGTTGATTTTCTTAATGTAGCCAACTGATGGTAAAAGCTAGATTCCAATCCTGGGTTCTCCTCTACTGTACTATGATGCCAATCCCTTGTCCAAAGACTACCACACTCATACAGTGAAAAGGAAAACATCAGACAAGCTTCTGGTTCTAATTCCATCACTAACTAGCTTTCTAGAAGTGAAGCTCATATATATTATCATATTTGATGAGAAAAAGAAACAGCATATAGTAAGAGGAAAAAAGCATTAAATCCCTTTTTAAAAAGAAAACAAGCCAGAAGAATTACATGATTTTCACAGGGTCTTCTGGCGGCATCATCATAAGGCAAGTAAACTCTATTTTACACGTGGGAGATTGGTACTTTGAGATATTAAAACTTTTTTCTGCCTAAATTTTCCCATTTCCTTTTTTCTCGTTCCAGCAGATAACTGGTTCCCTACTTTATTGCCTCAGGGGCAGTATATGCCAGGACAAAAACCAGAAGGAATTTTTAAATAATTCCAGTTTTGCTTTCCAAAACCTAAGCCCTCAGAATAAAAGAAGAGTTTGTCAGAGATGAAAAAGAGACTCTCAGGTACAGGCAGAGAAAGGGACTTCTCCTAGCCCCTTCACAGTGTAGAAAGAAATTGTCCCAGGTGAAGAAAACAGAGAAGAGTCTTTGGATCTCAAGGCATCAGGGATCTAGGCTCTACTTACTGGCAACATTGCTTGGAAGGCAGCAAGACCCAAGAGGAATGGCATCGTAATGCATCTAGGCAAACAGAAATACAGACATTCTAGAAAAAAGTAAAAGTCCATGACTCGGACATATCAAGTCTCTGTCAGACCAGACCAGAAAGAGCTATCTAGACACAACAACTCACATGTCAGAGGTAAGCTGTTTTATATAGATGATTGACAACCAGAGGACACTCCCATTCCAGGTAAAACCCCACCTTAACCCCAGGGAAGTGGGGAAAACTTCAAAAAGGATAAGAGTTATTTTGTCTGCTACTCAGTTACTAAGAGTAAAGGTGAATTATAGAAAATAAATGGATACTTCTAACATACCTAAATTTATAGACCAAGTCCAGCTCACTGATTATCTGATCTTGTCCCTTTTTTTAGTAGTCAAATCTTCTGACTACTGTTCTAGGTTTTTTCCACCACATCTCTGCTATTGATGATGATGATAATACAGGATGGGATGATATAGTTCAAGACCAAAAAATAAGAAAAATAAATAATGATCTGAAACAGCCTCTTGCCATTTCCCACATTGTCTGGTAAACTTCTATTCATCTTCTGTATCTCATCTTAAATATTACACCTTCCCTAGTGGCACTAAGTGTTCCTTATCTGTTTTCTTGACACAGAGTGTTAACCTCACCACACAGCATTGAAATTGCCTGTTTTCATATCTGTCTTCCTAATACATTTTAAGATTCATAAAGGCAGAGACTGAAAATCATTTGCTCTTTCAAACATGCATCTGGCACAGTGCCTGGCACATAGCAGGCACTCATAATACACCTTTGTTGAATGGATAAATGACTGAATAAATAAATGAAAGTAGAGTCATTGCCTTAAATATATACACCAGTTTACACCATATATACACAAGTTTACCTTTTAAAGAATTTTAGCTTATTACCTATGAGAGATGCTTAAATAGAACAGAACTTAACAGGTTTATTCCAAGTATTATGCTTTTAATGATAAAGATGTCACAGTTCTCCAAAATGATAGGCCCCTGATAGAAGTTACAAAATTGTATCCTAAATTAGGGCCTCAGTGGCTAGCAAAATGGTATCATCGGAAGAAATGGGTTACAAAAATCTTACCCATAATCTTTGAAAGTTTAAATTTAATAATTCATTTTCACAGGATTTTCTACCTTATACTATACCATTCCTCTTGATCTTAAATCCTAAAATAAATGAGGTCAGGAAAATTGTTTCATAATAAAGGTGATTTGGACATAATTCTTGAAATAGCTTTGAAAACTTATTAAAATTGAACCCATGCAGAAAGCTTATTAGTTGGAATTCAGAATGACTAACTGGACAGAAGAGACTGGATAAAACTCATGATCCTTTGCTGACAAAGCATCCTACATTGAGGATATAGAAATGCTTGTGTCTTAACTGCCATAAATTTCTGGGCAAATATTGTAGCCGGGGAACATATCTCCTTCCCCCAATTAAAAAAAATCTCTCCTTTATACTAAAAAATATTTTATAATCACTGACATGGTAACATAGTAAGTATTAAGAAATAAGCATACAAAGAGAATATGTATTTAAGAAAGCATAGTATTCATATAGTTCAGTAAATATATTTTATAGAACAGTGAGAAATTTATTTATTGACAAAGGTATGAATGAACAGAATGCCTTACTCCAACGTTTTAAAAACCCGATGTTTATCCCAGGCAAATTAACACAGAAACAGAAAACAAAATACCGCATGTTCTTATAAGTGGGAGCTAAGAATTGGGTACACATGGACATAAAGACAGGAACAATAGGTACTACACAAGGGACTAGTGGGGCAAGGGCTAAAAAATCACCTATTGAGTACTATGCTGGATACCTAGGTGACAGACTCATTCGTATCCAAAACCTCAGCATCACACAATATACTCATGTAACAAATCTGCACATGTACCCACTGAATCTAAGAAAAAGTTGAAGTTTTAAAAATAAATAAATAAGTAAAATCCAATGTTTTGTGCATATCTCACTGACTAGATTCTTCTACCCAAAAAAGTAACCAATAATAGACCTAAGGGAGAAATCAAATATTCTATCACAAACAAAAACACTTGAGCAGATTTCCAAAAACCTAGAAGTTCACACATTTTCTAGTATCAAGTCATTGGCATATGATTTGCACTCTCCCAACAGATATGTAAAATAAAATCAATTAACAGATCATTTTATCTCTATGTCTATTTGTTGCTTCATAGCATACTCCTAATTAGTAGTTAAACACAAAAAGTATTCTTCTATTTATCATTTCAAGAATTCATTCCATTTACGACTCCTGGATTAATTTTTTACAATATCAAGAGTCTATAGCTCATCCAAGGTCAAAATGGTCCCTACAGGGAATTTCTTTTAAAATAAAAAAGATATGGGATACCCAGGCTGGAGTGCAGCGGCACAATCATAGCTCACTGCAGCCTCAAACTCCTGGGCTCAAGCAATCCTCGAGTCTCAGCCTCCCAAGTAGTTGGGACTATAGGCACATGCCAACAAGCCCAGATAACTTTTTTAATTGGGGAATTTTAAATTAAAAAAAAAAAAAAAAACTTTAGTAAATTATCTATTTTACTTTGACTTACAGAAAATGCCAAAGTTTGAAAACTGTGTTTCCCCATCCCTCTCTAGGATGATTCAGTGCTTAATTCTTTTGAGTTTTATGGCTGTGAAGAGATTTTTTTAAAAAAACTTGGGCCGGGCGCGGTGGCTCAAGCCTGTAATCCCAGTACTTTGGGAGGCCGAAACGGGTGGATCACGAGGTCAGGAGATCGAGACCATCCTGGCTAACACGGTGAAACCCCGTCTCTACTAAAAAATACAAAAAAACTAGCCGGGCGAGGTGGCGGGCGCCTGTAGTCCCAGCTACTCGGGAGGCTAAGGCAGGAGAATGGCGTGAACCCGGGAGGTGGAGCTTGCAGTGAGCTGAGATCCGGCCACTGCACTCCAGCCTGGGCCACAGAGCGAGACTCCGTCTCAAAACAAAAAAAAAAATAAAAAATAAAAAATAAAAAAATAAAAAAATAAAAAAACTTGAAGTTTTGGAAAATAGAAAAAACATCTATAGCCATGTGCAGTGGCTCATGCCTGTAATCCCAGCACTTTCGGAGGCGGAGGCGGATGGATCACCTGAGGTCAGGAGTTTGAGACCAACCTGCCCAACATGGTGAAATCCCCTCTCTTCTAAAAATAAAAAAATTAGCGAGGTGTGGTGACAGGCGCCTGTAATCCCAGCTACTGGAGAGGCTGAGGCAGGAGAATCGCTTGAACCAGGAGGTGGAGGTTGCAGTGAACCAAGATTGTGCCACTGCACTCTAGCCTGGGCAACAGAGCAAGATTCCGTCTCAAAAAGAAAAAAAAAAGAAAAGAAAAGAAAAAAAAACCTCTCCATATATTACTGGTATGGCAAACATGAAAACTGAAATACAAATATGGTAAAATGTATGCAAAAGGAATAAATAGCCACACAAGACCACTCAATGAAGTCAGGTACAGGCATAGTTCATTTTATTGCACTTTGCTTTATTGCACTTTGCAGATAACACGTTTTTCACAAATTAAGTTTGTGACAACCCTGTGTCAAGCAAGCCTATCACTGGCAATTTTCCATAGGATGTATTCACTTCATGTCTCTGTGTCACATTTTGGTAATTCTCACAATATTTCAAACTTTTTCATTAGTCTTTTGCTACAGTGATCTGTGATCAGTGATCTTCGATGTTCATTGTAATTGTTTTGGGGCACCACAAATCACAAATCACAGCTGGTGACTTTAAGTTGAAGCCAATGCTCATTTACCCTTCCAAAAATTCTAGGGTCTTTAAGAATTATGCTAAATCTATTCAGTCTATGCTCTAAAAGTAGATCAACAAAAGCCTGGGTGACAGCACATCTGTTTACAGCATGGTTTACTGTATATTTTAGGCCCACTGTTGAGAACTACTACTCATTGACAATGCACCTAGTCACCCAAGAGCTCCAATGAAGATATACAAGGAGATTAAAGTTGTTTTCATGCCTGCTGATACTACATCCATTCTGCATGCCACGGATCAAGGAGTAACTTCAACCTTCAAGCCTTGTTATTTAAAAAATACATTTTGTAAGACTATATCTGCCACAGTGATTCTCTGATAGATCTGGCCAAAGTCAATTGAAAACCTCCTGGAAAGAATTCATCATTCCATATGCCAGTAAGAACATTCTTGATTCACAGGAGGAGGTCAAAATATCAACATTAATGGGAGTTTGGAAGACATTCATTCCAACTTTCATGGATAACTTTGAGGGATTCAAGTCTTCAGTGGAAGAAGTCACTTCAGATGCAATGGAAATAGCAAGAGATCTAGAATTAGAAGATGTGCCTGAAGATGTGACTGAATTGCTGCAATCTCATGATAAAACTTGAATGAATGAGGAGTTCTTATGGATAAGCAAAGAAAGTGGTTTCTTGAGACGAAATCTACTTCCAGTGAAGATGTTGTGAACATTGTTTGAAATAGCAACAAAGGGTTTAGAATATTACATACACTTAGTTGAAAAAGCAGTGGCAGGGTTTGAGAAAACGGATTCCAATTATGAAAGAATTTCTACTGTGGGTAAAATGCTGTCAAACAGCATCTCATGCTACAGAGAAATCTCTCATAAAATAAAGAGTCAATTGATGTGGCAAACTTCACTGTTGTCCTATTTTAAGAAATTGCCTTAGACATCCCAACCTTCAGCAATCATCACCCTGATCAGTCAGCAGCCATCAACACTGAAGCAAGACCTTCCATCAGCAAAAAGATTCCTACTCGCTAAAGGCTCAGTGGATCATTAGCATTTCTTAGCAATAAAGTATTTTTAATTAAAATATGTACATTGTTTTTAGACATAACACTATTATAAACCTAATGGACTATAGTATAGTATATACTGTATTGTATACAACAAATATTTTGGTTTCCCAGTGCATATATACCGTACTATACAATATATTGCATATATGCATCGGGAAACCAGAATATTTGAGTAGCTTGCTTCGTTGTGATAATATGCCTTATTTCAGTGGTCTGGAACCTAACCCGCAATATCTCTGAGATATACCTATACGTATTTCCCCCCTTATTGCCTCTGAAAAAAAATTATTTTAAGAACTTAAGAAAAACTAGAGATGAAAAGAAAGTATACCCAGATAATGAAAAGCAAATGTAAATTAGTAAGATACTATCAAACCAGAAGTTGAGCCATAAGGTGCAGGAAACAACGAAAGAAAAACTTTGAATACGGAAAAAATAAGCAGGAGAGTCATAAGGTCCTCTTCCCCAGAGGGAAAAAAAAAAAAAAAAAAAAAACAGAAATTACATTTTTATGAAGTATACAGTCAACCAAAAGCAAAGAGATAATTAAAGAACTGTGAGTCCAGGAAACAGTAATCTCAGTTTCAAGGGTGCCTATGAGATATATGGCAATATCATGTCTTAAGATTCTAAGGCCAGGGATGGTGGCTCATGCCTGTAATCCTAGCACTTTGGAGGCTGAGGTGGGCAGATAACGAGGTCAGGAGTTTGAGACCAGCCTGGCCAACATGGTGAAACCCCATTTCTACTAAAAATACAAAAATTAGCCAGGTATGGTGGCACATGCCTGTAATCCCAGCTACTTAGCAGGCTGAGTCAGAAGAACTTGCGTGAGACAAGATCACACCACTGCACTCCCACCTGGGCTACAGAGCAAGACTCTGTCTCCAAAAAAAAAAAAAAAAAAAAAAAAAGATTCCAATTACACAACATTCTTCAGGTTCCTTTGAAAACTATAATGTCAAAACATATACATATAAAAAGATAGGACTTAGCTTTCAGTACATGATAAAAAATATGTTTATATATATACTCCATTATATCACTGAGAACCATTGCAAAAAAAAGAATTCAAAGGAAATAAAGGGTCATATAAATAAATAATATCAGACAAACTTATATACCAGTTTAAAGGAAGCTCAGAAGACAAGAGGACTTTTTTTTTTTCTTTTTTTTGAGACAGAGTCTCGCTCTGTTGCCAGGCTGGAGTACAGTGGAGCGGTCTTGGCTCACTGCAACCTCCGCCTCCTGGGTTCAAGCAGTTCTCCTGCCTCACCTCCCAAGTAGCTGGGATTACAGGCACACGCCACCATGCTGGCTAATTTTTGTATTTTTAGTAGAGATGGGGTTTCACCATGATGGCCAGGCTGGTCTTGAACTCCTGACCTCATGATCCACTCACCTTGGCCTCCCAAAGTGCTGGGATTACAGGCGTGAGCCACTGCGTCCAGTAACAGGACAATTTTTTAAAACACCAAAATGAAATGAACATCTATCTTAAAGTAATAAAGGCATTGATTTTTTCCACATATTTAATGACAATGAGGAGAACAAAAAGTTGTTCAGAAAGGAAGCTGCATTGTACTAGAAAATTCTATTAAAGCACATTTTTATCCTTAAAACAGCAACTTTCTGCTGTAAAACACAAGAAATGACATAACTATCATTAACTTTTATTTCTTACATTAACCCAATAGGAAATCATACCAGATCAATTCAAGAAGACTTGTTAAAACAGACCCTTATAACACACTATGGTCTTGCATCATATCAGAGAATACTAATACAACTTATCCTGAATTGGTCCTAAATTTTCACAAATTAAAATATGTTCAAGATTATCCCAAGGGCTCACCTGGGAGCAAATCCAGTTACTACTATAGATAAGAGAATCTTGAATGAAAAGCAACTGTTGAGGAAAAAAAAACTATCCAACAGGGAAACAGAAGAGCCTTCTGTTGATAAAACTGAGATCTGTAAAAATGCAAAGAGACTAGAGCAAGAGAAGTAGAAAGTAATGTCATAAAGCAAACGAGCAGTTAACATGGGGTTTGAGGAACAGTAGTTTCAGTTTACCCAAGAGCAGTCCAGAATGGCACCTAGAAATGGGCTTAGTGAGATGTCACACCCATTCCCAATTCCCACCATGGTTGCATGGTATCAATAAAAGAATCTCCTCTCTCTTTGACAACAATATACTAAATAAATACCAAATGAAAATCCATCTTATGAAAATTTCACACTTTAATGAGAATATGTTCAACAATGAATAAACACTTGGCTCAGTGGGGATAGTTATTGTTTAGAATCACATTAAGTCTAGCTCTTTCATCATGTCTACCACATGAAACAATGAAGAGAGAAAAAGACTCAAGGAGACAGAGGACAGTGATCCCTGCAGAATAAATCTAGGTTAAACTTAAAAATACTGTTCTTATATTAGGTAAACAGTAGAGATAGTAAGCATAGCCAATGAAAAATATAACACACACATTATAACTTGTTTGGCTAGTTGTCTACAATATTCAAGAATATGTATCATAATAGTAACAGTTTTAAGAGATTAAAAGCAAGATACATTGTTTCTCTAGATCAGTTTATAAGGAAAACTATATAACATATACTTTGGTATCATAGAAATATACACTTGTTTTTCTAATTAGAACTTGTTGATTCCTTTAAAAATTCAATCCATCAGTCAATTTATGGAAGAAGGAAAGAAGAAAGGGAAGGAGGGAGGCAAAGGAAGAGAGAAAGAAGTAGGCGAAGGAGGAGAGGAATACTTCTAAAGTATTATAATTTCAGCAATGTATCAGCAATTTCTGTAACAGTTTTTTAAAGGGAAGAACTTTTAAGAAACTCAGTTTATGGGGTTTAGAAACATTCAGTTCTAAACTTTATAACTAAACCTGCTTAGTTAAGTTATATCTAGAATATTAACTGAGCTTCCTCCTCCTCCTTCCTATATATCGTTTATCTCTTTCTCTCTCTCTCCCCCTTCCCATTCTGTCTCCCTCTCACTCTTTTCCTCTCTCTCACACACAGACACACATACATATGTGTTTAATTCCATTATTAGTTCAAAATAAGGTAATCCAAAAGAAACTGTCTAGAGAAATGGTAGAAAGAATAAAAACACACATCAACTTAAATATGTCAAAGAGCCATATTGTTTATTGGCTACACTCCCAAAACCATTCTTGTTCTCAATAAACCAATTGTGTCTGGTCTGGACAGGTGTGGCTCCAAAATCTCACAGAGAGTTTACTTCTGTCAGTGGTATTATTAGAAACAGCAAGGGGAGGAAACCATCTCAATCTTAAATCTCAGTGTGCAGAAAACACAGTTCTAGGTAAATATCAGCTTGGATAAGGCATCTCAGTGATTATAATTTTCCTCAACATCCCTAACAAATCCACAGGTAGAAGAATAAAACACCATGCAGAGATAAGTTCCACTTTAACCTGCAATTCACCCAGAGCTTTAGTTTCAGAGTGTAGCAACTCACCTAACTGGACAACATTTGGATCTACCTTAGTCCAGTATAGCAGAGTTCAAGGATGTCATATAAATTTTGATTCAAAACTCTTGAGAAACTCTTTACAGCTGATCTCACCTGCCGTATCATGTGAAAACAAAACAAAACAAAACAAAACAAAAACAATCCCAAACTAGGATCCTTTGGAACAATGTTAACCTGGGGTGCATCTAAGCTAAATTGAATCCCCAAGTTCGGATTATAATCAACTATGCTTCAGTAATTCACTAGATCTTGATCAATTACAATAATAAAAGTTGTTGAGGAGGGAGAAAAAAACAGGTGTTTGCCCCATATGGGGAACTTGACAATCATGTTATTGGATAATGCATATATCTGGAAAAGCACAGTAGTCATGAAAGTTGTGCTTTATCACAAAAGTGAAGATTTACACTAGAATAAATCCAAATAAGAAATTATTTTTAACCAAAAGATAAATTATAAAGTTATAATTTTGTTCAGTGCAAATGAAATTACTTTGCTACCTTTCACAACTCTGTAATTAGCTTGATAAATATTAAACCCATGAGGAAGAGCTCCACTGTACAAGTTTTTTTAAAGACTGCTTAAAAGCAACCTTAGCAAGCTAAGAAAACAAGCTAGAGAAGATTCCAAATCTGCGGTACTGAATCTATTCTTATTACCAATGGTGATATAAACACCCTGATGTATGAAATCGTAAATATCTATCAATAAATACTATAGTCTTACTTCCTTTTACTTTAGCAAAATAATATTACTGAATTATGTACCACTGAAACTGTATTACAATAAAAATTTCCCCCAAACTGAAGCAAAACTTTACTCTCAAATGGAATATAATTTAAATTACAAGTACCAGAACCAACAAAAGGCAGAAATATTATATAGCAACCTCATAGCCCACCTTTCTTCTTGACTGGCATTCTTGGGTCTTTCCACTGCCACAGGATTCAAGATCTCTTTTCAGGTCTCAGTTTGATCCAGCTGGATTGAGGCCAAGAGCCAGGTAACTGTTGCAAACCACTTCACAGTTCAGTTTTGAAATCCAGGCTGAGTCTTCTATGTCAGATAAAGAAAGTAATGATGTACTTTTTCCACAACTAAACTTTTACACCGCCCACAGAGTTTACAGAAACGTAATTTTCAGTTTTCAAGTTTTCAATGTTCAGAAAATATTTACACTGTTTTACAAACTGGGAAAATTATTGTAAACATGAAGAACGTTACTGAAATTCCTCTTCAGGCAGCAACATTTTTGGAAGTTCAATGACTAACTCATTTAAGGCACAAACCAAATTTAGACAGCTGTCTCATTACTTTATACATGGTCAAATTCAACCATGATGAAAAAGATACTCAAATATGTAGAGAAAAATTTAACCCCACGTCCCAAAAAATACTTTTAAAACCTCTTTGACTCCAGTCTCTAAAAGATAGGTGAGTTTGAACAGTTTTCTGTGGCAGAACACACAACGAAAGGCCCCTTCTATTTACTGATCAGAAGTTCCGGATCTCACCCCCTCAGTAACTCAGAATCCAGCTTGCTGTCACTTTCATTTTTTTCTTCTGTGCTCTCCAAGCCCCCAGGCTTGATCCTTAATATCCCTCTGATTCTGATCCTCCCATGTATTAACAGAGAGGATTGAAAAAAAAGGAAAGCAATCCCTTGGCATGGAGACATTAAAGTGACAGTGCTACTCAATGGGCACTTGATGCAGGATGAGTTGGCGAAGCAGATTTCTTCACACTGGAGTCATTCACATCATGCCATCTCTTCGCATCCAAGCAGCTCCCTATCCGGCGAGGAAAAACCCTGAGACTTCGAGAGAAGCCAAACCTTCCCCCAAAGGTGTTTTCAGAGACGCCGTAGTAGTATTGGATATGTAAGCATAAGCTATGCAAACGGTCCGCGATTTCCTCAAAATGAGAAAGTGCAGCTGCTTGGCTTTCACATCCACATCCTTTTCTCTCAATCTCTCTTCAAACTACCCACCTTCCTTTTGCAGAAAAGACAAGACATTTCTCTGCCACGGCTGGCCACCCCTGCCCAAGCCCCGTTCTTTTAGGGAAGAGCACTGAAATGTCCTGCACCCTCCACGCGATGAAGTGTTTCTTCAGGCAGGAGCAACAGCAGCACTAGAAATTATATAACTCTCGAATTTGGCTTCTCTAAGACATGGAGACTGGAGGGTCGGGGGTTGCCGGTCTGGGAGATACTGCTGGGCATTTAACGTACGCAAAACAGCGCCAGGCCTTGCAGTGCCCCCCACCCTGAGACACGACTGACAAGTGGGTCTTCTCGGGGGGTAGTGGGCAAATTTCTCTCCGGTCTCTTTCCAAGCGGGGCTAAAGGATGGAAACTGAGGTGACTACAGACTGGGGAGAGGAGTCAGACGGCTGAGAGGGGAGGAGGCTAGTCGGGGCTGCTCTGACGGCGCTGGGCGGCTGGTGGGGGGTTTGGAGGAGGAGGTGCCCGAGAAACAGCTTTAACACCACACGGGCCAGGGCAAAGGGGCGAGTTCCCTCAAGGACTGAAAGGGGCAGGCAGCTAGTTCCCAGCTACCAGAGGTGCCCTGAGGAGAGACAGGAGCGCAGTAACATTCCAACATTTGGGCCGCCCCATCCTCCCCGCAAGACCCGAGGAAAACAGGGAGCTGAATTGACAAATAGCAAGGAAAGGAAATACTCTGCTGGCGATGGGGGCGGACCCACAGGCACCTGGACCTCCTCTAAGCGAATAAGTGGCCGTAATTTCTAGACGCCGCGCCCAATCACAGACAGGATGGAGGGCGCGGCTTTTGACTGAGGGGGGCGGGTCCGGGCTGCAAGCGAGAGGCGTGAGCCGTAAACCCGCACCACTTCCCGCCCACCAGCAAATCACGTGAGCCACCAAAATGGCGGTGTTCGGGTATGAGGCTGGGGCCAAGCTGAGGGATTCAGGTGTGGTGCCGGTGGGAACTGAGGAAGCGCCCAAGGTAGGCGGAAATCCGAAGTGCTATGGGGGGTGATTTCTGCAGCTTCAAAGTGTTGGCAGAGTCTTCCAAGATGATACACTTAAAGGAGATTTGAAAAGTTAAAACAGCTCCCAAGTCCATGCAAGGAGCAGTCGATTAAGTCTCCAGCTGTTGTGGAAAGAGGCGGAGAGAACGTAGATTACCTAAATTCTAGTACTCATTATCTGCGGTTTGTTTTCTCTTGTCTCTAGGCCTTTGCACAGGCTTTTTCTTCAACTTGGAATATTTCCCTGCTTCTATCCCTCCCAACTCCCCTGCCGAATTGTTCTCTTTCGGGTATTGGTTTAAATGTCACTTCCTCCGGGAAGCCTTCCCACGCCTCCTCTGGCTAGATTAAGTTTGCCTTTTCTTAGGTTGTTGGGTTTTTCGTTTATGTCACCCTCTCATTCTGTGTTTAAATTGCCAGCTTTTTGGTTCTGAACTCCCACTACATTGTGGATTCCTGAGGATGGGATGACTGTATCTTGATTACTCGGAGGCCTGGCATATACCAGGTGCTCCCTAAATTATGAGAGAATACTGAATAAAATTCTAAAGGTGAAATTTATTATTAGGTGAAAAATGTATTATTAGGTGAAATAATACACCTGAAATCACTACAAAACCGTTAAATGATTTGCAAACTATAAGCCACGCTTACTGGTATAAGCGTGGTGACTAGTTGAGTGGCCTTAAGAGGGGAGGGATGTAATGAAAGCAGTCGATTCTTTGACAGTGCCTTGCAAAGCTTAAGCACTCAATAATATTTCCTGTGTTCTTTTCAGTATTTGCTATCCTGTAATCATAATCCTGGGTGTCTGTTTTCCCTATAGAGTTTAGGGTGTAGACTAGGTAGGAGATTAGTAGAAGATATTGCCTGGAAGTTTATTTTGTTTTTTGTTTTTGGTGGAAGGTGGAGGACTTCAATGAATTGGATGAGAGCAAAACAAAAATTTATCTAAGGTTTATGGTTACTCATGTTATTGACATCTGCCATCTTAGTACAATAGATGGGTTAGGTATAGAATCTCCCTTAGATGTTACTATCCCTTATACTTTCCATTTGGGTGTCCAGGAGAGGAAAAAGATGTAAGTCTAGTCACTGAAAAATTGTAATTTGTAAAATATTTTACTTTTTTCTCCCCTGCCCTCTCCAGAAATGTTACAGAAAAGATTGAGTACAATTCTGCGATGATGCAGAGAAAGAAACTGGTCCATTATTACTCGTTGTGTTATGCCATAAGAAGGTTCAAAGGAGCTCATAACTTACGTATGTTGATGCCAGGAGCCATGTATAATTAACTGGCCCTTCTATAGTTAGGATTGGTATATACCGCTCATTCAGCAAATGAGTATTACGGTAATATTCAACATGTGTCCATTGACTATAGCATCAAAAGCACTTGATGCTATTAAAATGCAGATTCTAGGCCTCATCCTACTCCTGCTGAATCCATATATCTCAGGAGGGAGTTCATGAGACTGCATTTCAAATAAATACGCCATGTGATTCTTGTGCATGCTGAAGGTTGAGAACCACTGATTTATTAAGTATTTTGTGTGTTCATTATGCTTAATCTCCTCTAATCCTCTTGTCTAGGACTCCTTAACTTTGAGATTTAGTATTTCCCTTCAATATAAACATTAAAATTGAGATTAGTGTACATTTGTAAAGAGGCTATTTGGCTAATCTGGAGGAAAAAGTAAAAAGCAGTGAATTTAGCGGCAATAGACCTTCCACTTGGCTGCTGTAGTAGGTAAACATTTGCAACTACATGTTTGGATTTAACAAATGTTATTAAGACTTTTCACAGAAACTCTAGAGTCTTGCCCAGAGCAAAACATTCAGAAAGGATCCTGTCTGAGAGTGCAGGGTGTGTTTTCTTGTTGTTGTTGATTTGTTTTGTTTTTTAATCTCTCTAGTTTCTGTTAAGATGCTACTGGCCAAGTCTTCATAGTCCCTTGACATTGGCAGCTGTCTGTTCATCACACTTGGGACACAAGAACCTTCCAACCAAGGAGCCCAGTGCCGTGGGTCTCTGGGGCCCGGCGCGGTGGTTCATGCCTTTAATCCTAGCACTTTGTGAGGCCGAGGCACCCAGATCACTTGAGGTTAGGAGTTTGAGACCAGCCTGGCTAACATAGTGAAACCCCATCTCTACTAAAAATACAAAAATTAGCCAGGTGTGGTGGCAGGTGTGGGTCTCTGCTATACCACATAACCATTTCTAGAAAAGGCTCTGCTTCCACCACAGGTGGTAGTAGGGAACTGGATATGTAATTTATGTACTTCAAAGTAGTAGCCACAATCCACTGCCTGTTCCCTTCCTGGAGCAGTGTCCCTCTTTCTGATTTTTCTCTCTCACTATTCTCCAAGGCAATCCCTGCTCTCTCCTACCTCTCTAGGAAATGAAACATGATTTCCAAAATGAACTCAGTCTTTCATGAGAAACTGAGGATAGAGATGTCAATAACCAGCCACTGTTTCCACCTCCCCACCTGAAGAGCTAGGAGGACAACTACAAAGGGCCTGACTGCCTTCTCGGAATGAGGAGAGAGGAAAACAGAAACAGTATGTTATCCCTCTAAACTAAATCTTAAGCAAGCCAACCTTTCAGACCCTCAGTTTCTCATCTGTATAGAGATAATCATTATACTACCAATTTCTCAAGTTAGTGTGTGAATCAGAAAGCCAATGTCTGTGTGTTGTAGGATGTTTAGCAAGAAAATAAAAAATAATAACAAAAAGCCAATGTCTAACAGATAATAAGAGCTCAGTAAATGTTGATTGAATTATTAACAAAGTACGTGAAAGCACATGACACAGTACCTGGCACACTACTAAACTGTAAATGTTTTCAAATCTGAATCTGTAGAATTCTGTAAGGTTTTATGTAATATGAATATCATTAGCTATTATGGCTCTGGAATTTTTTTTTCCAGGATGTCAAGATGACAGCATCTATGCATGGTCAACCCAGTCCTTCTCTAGAAGATGCAAAACTCAGAAGACCAATGATCATAGAAATCATAGAAAAAAATTTTGACTATCTTAGAAAAGAAATGTAAGAGAAATATGCAGGCTGAAAATCATTTTATTTGCAAGTCTTTTGTATTGCCATTGTTTCTGAGATCCTATTCTTTGTTATCCTATTCTTTGAGTTGGTTATGAACATATCTTTAAAAAAAAGAATGAGGGAAACAAGAACAGATGAAAATAGTGATCTGTCGGAATATTTGGGATTGTGGATAATTTCTTTTGTTTCTTAAAAAGAATCCAAAAGTATTGCTAAAACATTTGTGCAGTAAATATATTTTAATTAAAAGAAAGAGAAAATCATTGGGGGGGTACTTATATTTAATTGGTGAGTAATTACAATCAGTTAAGGATTATCTCAGCCACAGTACTTAGTACAGCAAAAGGGAATACAGATTTCATGGTATAAATATAGTCTCACATTAACATTGACTTTTTTTTTTTTTTTTTTTGAGATAGAGTCTCACTCTGTCACCCAGGCTGGAGTGCAGTGGCACAATCTCAGCTCACTGTAATCTCCATCTCCCAGATTCAAATGATTCTCCTGCCTCAGCCTCCCAAGTAGCTGAGATTATACAGGCGTGTACCACCTCACCCAGCTAATTTTTGTATTTTTAGTAGAGATGGTTTCACCATGTTGGCCAGACTGGCCATTTTGACTTTTAAATGAACAGAGTTCAAGAATAAAACCAAAGGACAGTTGATCTTATTTCCTGGATTAGGTATGGGTCTTAATAAGAAAACTAGATCAGATTTTTTTGGATGAAATTTTCTAAATCTTGGACAAATTATTTTAAATGTATATGGGACTAATGCAGAAATAGAAGGCCTAAACAAATGTAAATAGCTTTTTTTTAGATGAACTTAAGCAAAGTAAATCTTTTAGTTGCAGGAAAGGGATTCTTCGATTTGGGTAACTCATAAAATTTGGCTACATTGGAGCATATTTATATTTATTTGTGACCAAAATTATTTAAAAGAGCTCTATTTTAGAACTACTGTAAATATTCTCAGAAAGAGAATCATGTCCTCTCATTAGAATACAAGTTCTATGAGGGGTGGGAAATTTCTTTCCTTTTCTTTTTTTCTTTTGCCTTGTTTACTGCCCTATCTTAAGCACTTAGAAAATACTTTTCACATAGTAAGTGCTCAAGAAGTATTTCATATTGAGTAAATATGCAATAACAACTTTTTAGGAAAGGCTGTATCCATTAAGTTCAATGTTACAGTGAACTGAATTTTTCTTTTTTTCTATTAGGACACCAAATATATATCAAACGACGTCATTTGGAACAACAGCTGGTTTCTCTGGAATATTCTCAAACTTCCTGTTCAGACGCTGCTTCAAGGTTAAACACGATGCTTTGAAAACATATGCATCATTGGCTACACTTCCATTTTTGTCTACTGTAGTTACTTACAAGCTTCTTGTAATTGATCCTTTGTATTCAGGTGAATTTAAATTCACTAATGTATAATGTAGTTTTGTCTAAGTAAGGTTACTGATTAACATATGCTGTTGCTACTGCTAGTAATAATTCTTTACATTAATATAGTGCTATACAGTTTACAAAGTCCCTTCATATACCTTGTCATATTTAATCCCTGCAACAATCCTCCTAATTAGGTAAATCGGATCTTTTTCTTTTTGTAGATAAGCAGGCAACCCAAACTGAGGCATGTTCAAGTACACTAATAAACAACATACTGGGAAAAGAATTGACTGTGGCATATAACACACATCATTTCAGTATCCTACCTCCTGCCACTTAAGTTTTGTGACATTCAGCAAGTAATTTCATCTCTGAGCCTCCGTTGTCTTATCTATGAATTAGGACTAATAGTACTCACCTCACAGGATTGTTGTGAGAATTAAAAGATACTGTAGGTTAAATGACTACCACAATATCTGTCATATTATGGGCTTTTAATGTTATTTCCTGCCCTTCACCTTACCTTGAGTTTCATAACTAGTAGAGCCTCTATCCATCATTCATTCTTCAGGTCCCTGCTTAAGTATCTTTTCCCCAGGGAGACCTCTGATTCCCTCATTGTACATTAGGTGTCTAGATACATTCTCTATATAGTTTATCTTCAAAGTATTGTGTATACTTATAATTATCTATTTAAATATTTATCTCATGTCTTTCATTCCTGTAAATTGGCCAGAACGGCAGAGATCAGGTGTCTTTTATATACCACTGTATTCCTAGCACCTAGCACATTCTTGATACATAGTAGATAATAAAAATGTATTAACCTAGAATCCAGGTCTCGTCTGCTAGTTTAGTATTCTGTCATTATAAAATTGCTTCTGCCTGGGCATGGTGGCTCATGCCTGTAATCCCAACACTTTGGAAGGCCAAGGCGGGCAGATCACTTGAGGTCAGGAATTCGAGACCAGTTTGGCCAACACAGTCTCTACTAAAAATAGAAAACTGGTTGGGCGTGGTGGTGCATGCCTATAATCCCAGCTACTTGGGAGGCTGAGGCATGAGAATTGCTTGAACCCTGGAGGCAGAGGTTGCAGTGAGCCGAGATCGTGCTACTGTACTCTAGCCTGGGCAACACAGTGAGATTCTGTCTCCAAAAAATAAAATAAAATTGCTTCTACAACAACCACATATGTTAGAGGTAGTTCTCTATGTGATAAAGTACAATAAAAACTTTTTAAAATGTGCTGCATTTAGCCTGTTATATGCCACAGAGTTTGAATTTCTGATATTCTTTCTATGGTTTAGTTGTGGTTGAGGATAGTGCAGATAACTACTCTGAGGTACAACACTGTCTTAATAGCTCTTGAGTTTTAAAGGAAAACCAAATTTACTTTTGTTTTCCAGAAAATATAAGCAAGGAAAACTGTGTTTTCAGAAGTTCACTGATCGGCATAGTTTGTGGTGTTTTCTATCCCAATTCTTTGGCTTTTACTAAAAATGGACGTCTGGCAACCAAGTAAGTTGTTCCTTTTCCTTCTTTTTTACTTTTTTTTTTTTTAGGTTAATAAACTCTCTTTATTCTTTAGCTGTCTATGATATATTTGAATCAAAATGTGGTCGTTTGGTATTTCAGATAGCTAACTTTTAACTTTTTTGCTCTCTACATTATAGACCTGGAAAGGCAGTTATCAGTTTAGGAGAAGTCAACAAACTTCTAATAGCATTCATATCCAGGAGAAGTGATTAACTCTTTTTTCTTTTTAGGTATCATACCGTTCCACTGCCACCAAAAGGAAGGGTTTTACTCCATTGGATGAGGCTTTGTCAAACACCAATGAAATTAATGGTGATTCCTCTAGCCTTTCAGATTATGTTTGGAATATTAAATGGTCTACACCATTATGCAATATTTGAAGGGACACTTGAGAAAACTATACATGAAGAGTAACCAAAAAAAATGAATGGTTGCTAACTTAGCAGAATGAAGTTTTTATAAAGAGGACTCAGGCATTGCTGAAAGAGTTAAAAGTAACTGAACAGATAATTTGTTTCTGTGCCTTTTGCCTGGTATAGCAAATACTCAAAAAATATTCAATAATTCAATCAATAAATATAAGTTTCATCTTACATGTAAGATATAGGTTTTATCTCCTGATGGTGTGTCCATTTTGCCTGGTATGTAACAGATAATAAATATTCAGTATCAATAAATATAATAATAAAAGTTTCATCTTTCCTCTTTGTATGTGGAAATGGTTTGGGCTTCAAGGTCTCATCTGTGCAGCTATATATTCATTCATTCATCAAACATTTATTGAGCTGTTTCTCAGGCACTGTGTTAAATATAATAAACATTCTGGCTGGGCATGGTGGCTCTCGCCTGTAATTTCAGCACTTTGGGAGACCAGGGCGGGCGGATCACCTGAGGTCAGGAGTTTGAGACCAGCTGGCCAACATGGCAAAACCTCATCTCTACTAAAAGTACAAAAAAATTAGCTGGGCATGATGGTGTATGCCTGTAACCCCAGTTACTTGGGAGGCCGAGGCAGGAGAATCGCTTGAACCCAGGAGGCAGACGCTGCAGTAAGCTGAGATTGCACCACTACACTCCAGCCTGGATGACAGAGCAGAACTCCGTATGAAAAAAAAAAGAAAATGAACATTCCTTACCTAGAAGGAACTCAATTGAGGAGGATAAGAAGTGTGAACATATACTATGAGAGGATTTGAGAAGTATACACATAATTCTGTAAGGGCACTGAGGGTATGCTTGTTAACTAGGCAGAAGGGGAAGCTGTGGTGGAAAGAAGTAACAATTGAGCCAAATTTTGAAGGAGGAATTGGAAGTTCTTAAGAAAGATATGGGAATAACATAGCCCATTTCTCTACATTGATACTATCTTCTCATTTACAAATTGTCTTCACTATATAGTTCAAAGAAATTGTTTTTAACCTTCAGTTCTTGTTTCCAAGAAAGAATATTTATTGAGTGCCTATCTGCCATGCATTGAGATAGGCACCAGGGGTACAAAGATTCAGTGCTTGCTGGAAAAGAAGCTTAAAAATCTAAAGAGTTTACAGCATGTTTCTTTAGAGTCTGCTAAGGCATCCCTGAGCTACACATTTATCTTAGTTCAGAAAATGAACACGGATGAGAAGAATTACAGAATGGAACTGTACATCTCATTCTCCATATCCTAACCATATTCATTTTGAGATTTAAAATGTGGTAATCCTGGAAATATAACAAGGTTGACTTAAGTTCACCTCTCCTACCACCAGAAAGCTAAATAGATTTGTACCTTACTCCATGACTTCAGACTGTCTTTGTAATAAAAAAAGCTGGCAAGGCAATCAATATTTCCTTTAGCTTAGGAAAGCACTACTTGTCAAAGTGACTGTAAGAGGCAGAAAAGAGAAATTAGGGAAACCTTGACCTTCTGGGCCTGAACCCAAAGGTGAAGCCAGGTGAGCCAGTGAAGAAAAGCAATGTGCAGAAGGTGTGAAGTACAGCTTGGAGCTCCATTCAAGGTTCAAATCCTGGCCTCATTACTTACTAACAGGATAATCTTGAATAAGCTACTTCATCTCTCTGCAGTTAAGTCTCCTTATCTATAGAATGAGGAATAAAAACTGTACTCAGTCTCAAAGTATTGTATTAAATGAGTTAATATATGTAAATCAAAACAGTACCCAACTCATAGGAAGTCTATATGTATTAGCTGCTATCTTAGTCCACTTGGGCTACTGTAACAAAGTAGCATCGACTGGGTGACTTATAAACAACAGAAATTTATTTCTCATAGTTCTGGAAGCTACAATTTGGTGTCCGATGAGGGCCTGCTTTCTGATTCATAGGTAATGCCTTCTTGTGTCCTCAGATGATAGAAGGGGCAAAAGAGCTCTCTGGAGCCTCTTTTATAAGGGTAATAACCTCATTCATGGGGCTCTGTCCTCATGACCTGATCACTTCCCAAAAGCCTTACCACCTAATACCATCACCTTGGGGTTAGTATTTCAAAATATGAATTCAGGGGCACAAACATTTAGACCATAGCAGCGGCAATTATTGTTGCTATTGCTGTATATCAAGTATTATGGTCCTCTTCCCAGTCTGTAGTTACCAGTCTAGCACTTCTGTAGAGAAGATTAGAAAAGTCCACCAAAGATAATCCACAAGATACCTTTCATTTGAATAAACATGTATTCACTTATTCAGCTAATGTTGATTCAACAATCAATACTACAGGTTGAGCAAGTTATGTAAACTTTCTGTGTTTTAAAACATGTTAATAACTGCTTTATACTGTGGTTATAAAGAGTCAAGTACATAGAACCATACCATACCACACCTGGCATGTAGAAGTTGCTCAATAAATGTGTTTACATTGTCTATTTTTCCTGATAGGTATACAATAATAACTAAGATATGATCCCTCTTATGAGAACTTACCTTCACTCTTACCTCTTCATTTCCCCCGACTCCCTTCACCATGTGATTTTCCCCGCTTTTGTGTTGTTATTGCATTGCACTGCATTGCTTGGGTTGTATTGTGTACTGATTTTCTCTCTGCTTTTGTACAATTGTTTTATCTTGCATTAACTATTCAGTTTTTGAATTTTCAAGTTTAAACAGTAATCTAATAATGAAGAAATAGTATTTTACACATGTGGTTGAATTTCATAGAATTTGTTTACCCACTTTCCTCAGCTTCATTAAAAAACAAAAAAAGAATCTTCCAAAGATGCATAACCCATACTCCCCTAGCTTCATCATTCTAAAAAAACAGGCAAACTAACATTAATAAACATGAATAATTGAATCTTGGTAGCCCTAAACCCCACCAGCTTCACTACAGGAACAAAGAAATCCACTCCAAAGTCTCCCCAAGATTAGACATTGCAGAAGAAAAGATTAGTGAACCCAAAGACAAAGCAACCTACAAAACTACCACAAGAAAGCTTGGGGGAAATTCTTCAGGACACTGGATTTGGCAACTATTTCTTGGATACGACATGAAAAGCACAAGTAGCAAAATCAAAAACAAGCAAATTGGGACTACATCATACTGAAAAACTTGTGTGTGTCAAAATAAAAAACAGCATGAAAAGGAAACCTAAAGAATGGAAGAAAATAATTGCAAGTCGTACATCTGATAAGTGGTTAGTATTCAAAATATACAAGGAACTTCTACAACTCAACAACAAAAACCAAATAACTTGACTTCAAAAATGAGCAAAGGACTTGAATAAACATTTCTCAAAAAAGAGATATACAAATGGCCACTAAGCATATACAGAGACACCAGCATCACTAACCATTAGGGAAATGCAAATCAAAACCATCACCTCACACCCATCAGGATGGCCACTATCCAAAAAACAGAAAATAAGAAGTTAGAAACCTTGTGCACTGTGTTGTGAATGTTGCCATTATGGAAAACAGTATGGTGGTTCCTCAAAAAATTAAAAGAAAATACCATGCAGTACAGCATTCTCACTTCTGGATATATATCCAATTCGGAACAAGATCTTGAAGAGACCTTTGCACATTCTTCACAATAGCCAACAGGCGGAAGCAACTCAAATGTCCTTCAATAGATTAATAAAGAAAATGTGGTATAATACAACAAAATATTATACAGCATTAAGAAGGAAATCTTTCCACATGCTACAACATAAGTGAAACTTGAGGACATTACACAAAGTGAAATAAGCAAAATAAGCAGTCACAAAAGGACAAATACTGTGTAATGCCACTCATACAAGGTATCTAAAGTAGTCAAAGTTATAGAAATACAGTAGAAAGATGGTTACCAAAGGCTGGGGGAAATGGGAAGGAGGAATTAGTATTTAGTGGGTATAGAGTTTCAGTGTTGCAAGATGAAAAAGTTCTAGAGATCTGTTGCATAACAATGTGAATATATTTAACGCTACTGAACTGCACAGTTAAAAATGGTTAAGATGGTAAATGTAATGTTATGTGCTTTTACTACAACAACGGAAAAATCCTGCAACCAAATACTGTTTTAGACTTACACAATGTGAAATAATGAATCACCAGAAGGCTTGCATTCTAAGAAATCTTGAAGAAGTATTTCAAATAGAAGGAAAATGATAGCAGATGGAAATCTAGAAAAATGAGGAACACTAGAAATGGCAAATCTGTGGGTAAATATAAATGTCCTTATTTTAAAACTTGTTTCAAAACAAATGACTTTATATTATGTGGTTTATAACCAGTAGAAGTAAATGTATGACAATAACTCAAAGACTAGGCGGGAAGACATAAAGGTATAAAATTCTAATACTATACATAAAGTGACATAATATTACTTGAAAGTAGATCATGATAAAGATACTCTTGTGGGGGTTGAATTGGCCCCTTCAAAACATATGTTCAAATCCTAAGCTCTGTACCTGTGAATACGTCCTTCCTTGGAAACAGGGTGTTTGCAAATGTAATCAAGTTAAGATGCAGTATACTGGATTAGGATGAACTTTATCCAGTGACTGATGTCTTTATAATACCAGGTAAATTTGAGTACACAAACACAACAGAGAGGGAAAACGTCCACATAAAGCCACAAAGACATAAGGGGGAACACCATGTAAATGTGTCATTGGAATGACACATCTATAAACCAACGGACACCAGGGATTGCAGGCAACTACCAGATGCTAAAAGAGAAGGATTGAACAGATTCTCCTTCTGGGCCTCCAATAGAAACCAACCTTGCCCATACATTAATTACAGACTTACAGCCTCCAGAACAGTGAGAGAATAAATTTGTTGTTTTAAGCCACCCAGTTTGTGGTACTTTATAAAGATAGCCTTAGGAAACTACATGTGTACTATATATGCTAAAGCAATCATTACAATTTTTTAAAAGAATTATAACTAGTAGGATATGAAAGGAGATGAAATGGAAAAAAATTCAATTAGTCCAAAAATAGGCAGAAGGAAATGTAGAACAGATAGGACAAAAGAAAACAAATAGAAAGCTGATAGATTTAAACTCTAAAATATAAAAATCACATTAAACATAAATGGTCTAAACACTCCCCCCATGAAAAGTCAGAAATTGCCTAATTTAGATAAAAAGCAAAATTCAGCTATATGGTCTAAAAGAAAACCTGCATGAAATCTAAAGACTCAAATAGGTTAAAAGGATAGGAAAAGCTGTGTTGTGTTAACACTAATCAAAAAAATAGTTATTGGAGTGGCCACAGTGATATCAAACAGGCCAAGCACAGTGGCTCATGCCTGTAATCCCAGCACTTTAGGAAGCCAAGTCTGGAGGATTGCTTGATCCCAGGAGTTCAAAACTAACCTAGGCAACACAGTGATATCCTGTCTCTACAAAAAATAAAAAGTTAGCTGGGCATAGTGTCCTGTAGTCCCAGCTACTCAGGTGCTTAAGGCAGGAGGATCACTTGCCAGATGGTTGGAGCTGCATGATTGTGCCATTGTACACCAGCCTGGGTGACAGAGTGAGACCCTGACTCGAAGGAAGGAGGGAAGGGAGCAAGGGAGGGAGGGAGGGAGGGGGTGAATTTCAAAGCAAAGAATATTACCAAGAAATAAGGAGGTTATTTCACAATTATACAGGGATCAATTCATCCTAAGTGTTTATTCATACAATAATGGAGCTTGAAAATAACATGAAGCAAGAGTTAATAGAACTGAAATGAGAAACAGAAAATCCTCATAATGGTTGGAGATTTTAATAACCTTCTCTCAGTATTAATAAAATAAGTTGGTAGAAATTCAGAAAGGATAATGACCATCAGCCAACTTGTGCTAATTGATGTTTTTAGAATTCTTGGCACAACAGCAGAGTATACATTATTTACAAGCACATGTGGACCACTTACCAAGATGGATCAGAATCTACTTTATAAATCTCAATAAACTTAAAAGGATTCAAATCATACAAAGTATATTTTCTGGCCAGAATGGAACTGAATTGGAAATCAACAGCAAAATGGTATCTGGAAAATTGGAACTGTTACTAAACTAACACACTTCTAAAAAATCCACAGGCCAATCAGAGAAATGCAAATCAAAACCACAATGAGATACCATCTCACACCAGTTAGAATGGCAATCATTAAAAAGTCAGGAAACAACAGGTGCTGGAGAGGATGTGGAGAAATAGGAACACTTTTACACTGTTGGTGGGACTGTAAACTAGTTCAACCATTATGGAAAACAGTATGGCAATTCCTCAAGGATCTAGAACTAGATGTACCATATGACCCAGCCATCCCACTACTGGGTATATACCCAAAGGATTATAAATCATGCTGCTATAAAGACACATGCACACGTATGTTTATTGCGGCACTATTCACAATAGCAAAGACTTGGAATCAACCCAAATGTCCATCTGTGACAGACTGGATTAAGAAAATGTGGCACATATACACCATGGAATACTATGCAGCCATAAAAAAGGATGAGTTTGCGTCCTTTGTAGGGACATGGATGCAGCTGGAAACCATCATTCTTAGCAAACTATCACAAGAACAGAAAACCAAACACCGCATGTTCTCACTCATAGGTGGGAACTGAACAATGAGATCACTTGGACTCGGGAAGGGGACTCACACACCAGGGCCTATTATCGGGAGGGGGAAGGGGGAAGGGATTGCATTGGGAGTTATACCTGATGTAAATGACTGGTTGATGGGTGCTGACGAGTTGACCGGTGCAGCACACCAACATGGCACAAGTATACATATGTAACAAACCTGCACGTTATGCACATGTACCCTAGAACTTAAAGTATAACAACAACAAAAAAAAATCCACAGGCCAAAGAGGAAAGCAAAGTGAAATTAGAAATTCTTTTGAACTGAATTAAAATAATACAGAACATTTAAAAATCTATGGGATACAGTTAAAGCAGTACTTGGAAATTTGTAATGATAAACACATATGTTAGAGGGGAAAAAGATCTCAAATCAATTACCCCAGCTATGTTTTTAAGAAATGAGAAAAAGAGGAGCAAGTCAAATCGTAGATAAGAATAAGAAATAAATAATATAGAACAGAGGGAAAAAAATAGAAAACAGAAACCAATATAAAAGAATCAATAAAACCAAAAGGTGGTTATTTGAGATTTTCAAAAATAATAAACAATTAGCCAGATAGATCAGGCATAAAGAAGGGAAGACATAAGTGACCAATATCAAGAGAGATGTTTCACCACAGATTCTACAGATGTTAAAATATAACAAGAAAATATTTTTGAACAATTTCAGCCAATAAACTTGAGAACTTAGGTAAAATGAATAAATGAATATTTGATCTTGTTTTGTGAAGATTTGTGAAGTTCACCCAAAAAGAAATAGATAATCAGAGTAGCCATATATCTATCATGAGTACTGAATTTGTAGTTAAATCCTCCCTACAAGGAAAATTCAGATCCAGAAATCTTCAGTGGCAAAGTCTATCAAACATGTAAGGAAGAAATAATAACAATATGATGCAAACTCTCCAAAAAAATGAAGAGATGGGAACACTTGCCAACTCATTCAACAAGTCCAGCAATATCCTGATGTCAAAGCCAGATAAAAACATTTTGAGGAAAGAAACTACAGCCTAATACTCCTCATGAACATTGATATAAAAACTTGACAACTTTTAGCAACCCAAATACAAAAATATATACACAGAATAGTACCTCGTGGCCAAGCGGGGCTTGCAAAATTGGCTTAACATTTAAAAAATCACTCAATATGTTTTGTTCCACCAAATCCACAGCAGGAGTCACCCCAAAAGTGACAGCACGGGAGTTTCCACAAGGGAGTGTCCTGAGTCATCCTGAGACTAGGCTAGTTGGGATTCAAAGAAAGAAGCCCTAAACACCAGGGTGATCAGTCCAAAGCATTTATTAGGGGAACTTTTATATGAGTGAACTGCAGCAATCCTCACCACAAACAGCAAGAGAAAAGGCTAGAAGTTCACAACAAGGGGATTAGGATATGGAGTTTATATGAGGGCTTAAGGAATTTGGCTCAGGGCCAGTTTATTTTAGTGTTTTGGGCAACAACCTAGATACCTTTATCAGTGCCTGGAAATGTTTTAAGGTCTCAGTTTGGATTCAAGCCTACTGGGAAACATCTGCAGCTGACCACGTCACAAAGCAGTCAAGGCACTCTGTGATTTTTGCTCAGGACACAGAAAGATGACTGGGGAACGTGGAGCCTCTACACAATATAATTCACTGTATTAACAGACTAAACAAGGAAAAAAATGATCATCTGAATAGACACAGAAAAAGCATTTGACAAAATCCAACATCTGTTCCTCATAAAAACTCCCAGCATATGAGGAAAAGAAGGGAACTTCCTTAAGATTTTGAAGGGCATTTACAAAAAAAGCTATAATTAACATGATGATGGTGGGAACCTGAATGACTTCCCCCTAAGATCAGGAAAAATGCAAGAATATCTGCTTTATTGCTTCTAGTCAACATTGTATGGGAGAGTCTAGCCAGATTGGAAAAGAAGAAATAAAATTATCTATGTAATTTTTAAAATCCTATTTAATTTAGCAAGGTTGTAGGTTTTAAGATTTAAAAGAAAAAATAAATTGTAACTCTCCAGATAAGCACTTAACAATAAGACCAAGCAATTTGTCCATTTTGTCTAAATTGTTGAACACACTGGGTTAAAGTTGTTCATAATATCCTCTCCTTATCCTGTTAATGTGTGTAGAATCTGTATTAATGCCCCTTCTTTCGGTCCAAAACGATTTAGTTGTTTGGTCTCTTTTTCTTTTGATTAGTCTTATCAGGGCTTATTGATTTTATTATTTTCAAATAATCACAGTTGGTTTTTTTATCTATTGTTTTTGTCTTTTCTCTTTCATTTATTTTCACTCTTACCTTTATTATTCCTTCCTCTTTGACTTCCTTTTTGCTTAATTTGATTTTTTTAAAAAAATATTGATTTGGTTGATTTTGCCCTTGATTCTAGGGCATAAGCTTTAGTCGTTGGATGTAGTCATTAATTCTAAGATGTTGCTCAGTGGAATGTCCAAAATTCTCACCCAGTCTGTATAACTTGGAAATATTTAAATTTCAAATATTTGAATTTAAATACTCAAAAATACACTATCTTCCCAGCATCAGACGACTGCTGAAATTTCACTTCAGCTCTTCCAGTCTTCCAACTGTTGCTGTCCATTGGGTTCTTTGGGTATTACCACTTGCATGTACTGTTATATTGTCAGCTAAAGCTCTGAGGGGATTTTTTTAGACAGATTTTGGGACTCCCTTTTCAAGGTTCCTGCCCCAATTTTCAGTTGATCTGGCATTTCCAAATTTCAACTTCTGAGTTTTTTAGAATGGAAAGAATGCTGCTTTATACTGGCACTCTATTCCCCATGTACTGCACAGACTAATGCCCTCATGAAAAAAACCTGGATAAATGTGGATCTTACCCACTATTTTTCCCTTCTTTCTAGAATTGTATACCCTCCTGTGTTTTCATGCTATTTTGGTTGCTTTCCAGGGTCTTCGAAAAGAATCTCTTCCTTGTCCAGAGTTTATAATTGTTATTTGCAACAGGGTCTGTCCAACATAAGCTACTGTGTCACTTCCAGAAGCTAGAAGTCCCTCTTTTATTTTTTGATTATTATCTTTGAAAAGTATGGAATCTTCCTGGATCAACTATTTTCAGCAGATTCATGCAGCATTTAAGTCAGAGCCATATCCCAGCAATTTTTCTGTGTGACACAGGATTTTAAAGACAGTCTAGGTAAGAGATAATAGGTAGTAGCAATAAAGATAGTGACAAGTGGTCAAATTCCATTTTCTTTCATTCAGATTATTTTATGTGCCAATATTCTGTTGTTAGAGAGTTCGGACAAGCTATACGAAACTAAATTATCTTTTCTCTTTCAGCATTTCTCAAAACTTTTAAAATCAAAAGAATTGCATGTATTTTTAGTAATAGAAAATATGCTTTGACAAATTTTTCTTTATTTCCTATTTCCAAAAAGAGCTTATGGTTGTCTGGTGCAAGTATCATAGACATTGCTGATTTCTGGCTACATTTCTATCCCCTCTCTTCCATGCACAGCCCAAGTTCAGCTAAATTGTCTAACATAAATTTTCATAGACGCTATGTAGAGAATTGCTGAACGGAAGATGAGTGGAATCTGTGAGAATAAAGAGTCACCTCCACTGCCTAAATAAGAGATGATTTGTGTAAAGAATATCTAGGAAGAAAATCAATGTTCATGACTGATTAGTCTGCAGGGAGTAATGTAGATGAACTTAAGTTTCTGGCTTGTGCAATGAAATGGATGGTATTGTCAAGCCCTGAGACAGGAAACAGTAGATATGAGAGAGGAAAACATATGTGATTTTCAGCTTTGGAGTATGAGATGTCCTTGAGATTTTTATTTGGAGGCACCTATCTAATATCCATCTGCAGTATTGCCTCCATTTTTTTCTGCACCATATGCCTCTTATCATAGTTTAACTATGAATTTTTTAACTCCCGTTTTTAATAACTAACGCTTCCCAGAAAATAAAGCAAACAAAAGGGAGCAAATTCCTAGTCTGGCATTTTAAGTATTCCACACTCTGGCTTTTCTTTTTTTTTTTTTCTTTAACGTTTCAACCTATCAGCCATTATTCTCTACAGGATGGTGGTTTATAGTGTCCACATAATCAGGAAACAGACAGTTATAGAGAAGGCCTAGTGAAGTTCCATTCAGGCAAAGGTAGTGAGCAGAATATTGTGATTTGTTTGCTTAAAACCTTGAGATGAAAAGCAAGTGAGTAAAAGAAAGACTAGATAGCCAGGCTTGCTGGTTCACGCCTGTAATCCCTGCACTTTGGGAGACCAAGGCGGGTGGATCACCTGAGGTCAGGAGTTCGAGACCAGCCTGGCCAACGTGGTGAAACCCTGTCTCTACTAAAAAATCTGCAGGGGCCAGGCATAGTGGCTCACGCCTGTAATCCCAGCACTTTTGGGAGGCCGAGGCAGGTGGATCACGAGGTCAGAAGATCGAGACCATCTGGCTAACACAGTGAAACCCCATCTCTACTAAAAATACAAAAAAAGTAGACAGATGTGGTGGTGGGTGCTTGTAGTCCCAGCTACTCAGAAGGCTAAGGCAGGAGAATGGCCTGAACCCAGGAGGTGGAGCTTGCAGTGAGCCGAAATCACACCACCGCACTCCAGCCTGGGTGACAGAATGAGACTCCATCTCAAAAAACAAAACAAACAAACAAACAAAGTCAGCTGGGCGTGGTGGCACACGTCTGTAATCCCAGCTACTCTGGAGGCTGAAGCAGGAGAATCGCCTGAACCTGGAAGGCAAAAGTTGCAATGAGCCGAGATCAGGCCATTGCACTCCAGCCTGGCTGACCACAGCGAAACTCTGCCTAAAAAACAAACAAACAAACAAACAAACAAAAAGACTAGGAATTTTCCTTCTTGTACACCTTCATCAAAGTAAGTCTTTCTATTTGTGCAAGTTTAGAAACTGCAATTACAGACTTCTTGGCACTATGGAGCCTAATGGTCAAGCAACCCTGCAATGGAGAGACAGTATAAAAATTATCTGGACAATGTAACACTTTATCACTTGTTCAAAAATTTGAGAGGATGAGAATAAGATTTCTGATATGTGTTATGATAATGTATTTATTGCTACAGTTAGTTATGTATTTTTTGGCACAGTGTTTACCTCCTAATCTTAATAGAGTTAAGATAAAATTCAATTGTAGGCATTTTACCCTTCTATTGGGTTAACGAGTCCAAGCGAACTGAGCAAAGGTTGCAGGGAGCCCCATCATGGCTGAGCAAGACCTGGTGAGGCATCCACTGGCTGCTGGGAGAAGAGCATTAGATGTACCTTCTAAACAGCACTGTCCAATAGATATATAATGCAAGCCACATATATAACTTTAAATTTTCTAATATTTATACTTAAAAAGCAAGAAGAAATAAGATGACTTTCACCCAACACTGCTTCCAAATAAGCAGTATTCTGGAGGACACGAGGAATCCTCAGAAAAATAAGCTCTAGCTCTGAGGTGCTGATTATGGTAGGGCAATCAATACAGATCAAAACATGGCACAGGGAGCTTAACTTCCGAGAGAGAGTAGAAAACCGAGAGAGCCAAGAAATATTTCCCCTTTGACTTATTTTTAACCTGAGTAGCTATCCTATGCCAAGAGCTGTGCAGTTTTCATTTACGCCATGCCAACAACGTAAGTAGGCTCTACTGACCAGGAAGTTAATATGCCCGAGGTATGTTGTCAGTGGAAGAGGCTGAGGGTCACCCAACTTATATCTCGAAATGTCACAATTTGTACAAGCTCTGTCCTGGGAGGCAAGAGTAGGTGAAATGAGCACACTCTATGCCAGGCAAACAAACCTCAACGCTTAGCTGCCCCGCACCTCCAAGGGCCGGAAGCTTCTCGGCCCAAAGCAGCTCCTGGACGCAACGTCCGTCCCGCAGTCCAATCAGCAGCCGCGACCCGGCGCCCGCCCAGGCCGCGTCACGAGTCAGCCAAAGATGGCTGCGCCCAGGCAATTTGAGCAAAGGCGGTAGTGACCTCCGGCGTGGCTGAGGAAGAACTGAGGAGGCACCCGCAGGCTGCTGGGAGGAGAGCATAAGGTACTGGTATTATGGGGGAGGGGGTGAAGTAAATGTCCCGGTGTCAAGAGAAGCAGGGCGCAGTGACACGCTAGCTACCAGCAGCGCTGCGCGTGAATGAGAGCAAGTAGAAGTGTAGTTGGCCCTTTGGTGCTCTCTTCACTTTGCACTCTAGAAGGAAAGACCTTATATTTAAATTAACCCAATAGAAGGGAAAAATGCCTGAGATGAATTTAATCCCAGGTTTACTGTCAATTTACAAGGTGACCACGGCCAAATTTAATTTTCAGAGGCCCCACTTTACCTCTCAGATAGGCCCCACATTGCCTATCTCTCAGAGCTCTCCCAAGAATGACATGAGATAGGTAACACAAAAATCTTTCGAAATATTTGCAGTTTTTACAGGCGGCGTTGTCTTTGATAGGTGTTTGTTATTAATATCGGAGACAAAATGCCCACAGGGGCTGCCCAGTCAGGACTTCTACTGAATTAAGGGTGACTAGAAACACACAGTGTAGAAATGGGTATTTCACAGGACTTGGAACCTCACCAATATGCAGAGAAAAGTAGTGATACCATTGGGCAGAATATGTTGGGGAAATCACTTCTTTTATTTCTGACATATTGCACATACATTTCATATATATGTATATACTGCTCAGTACAATATATACATACTGAATTTGATTATATATATATTCCACCACCCCATACACAAAATCATTCAGAGCTCCTGTACACCGGGGATTGTGTCTTATCATTATTGTAGCCAAGGCCCTCAAAAATTTGACTACCAGAAACCTACACCTAAATTTCTAAGCTGCATTGTCCTTACTAGGTTAACTTTAAGTCTAGAGATATGGAATGTCAATGTACTCAACATTTCCAAATGACCTCTTATCGATATAAAACAGGTAGCAATAAATAAACGAGTGCCTGTAATGTTGTAGGAAATAAATGAGAAAATCTGGTTTCATAAAACCATGTTTTCCTTTGTTTTTACCCCTGAATTTTTTTTTTTTTTTTTTTTTTTGAGACGGAGTCTCGCCCTCTCACCCAGGCTGGAGCGCAGTGACAAGATCTCGGCTCACTGCAACCTCCACCTCCCAGGTTCAAGAGATTCTCCGGCCTCAGCCTCCTGAATACCTGGGATTACAGGCAGCTGCCACTGGGCCTGACTAATTTTTGTATTTTTAGAAGAGAGGGAGTTTCACCATATTGGCCAGGCTGGCCTTGAACTCCTGACCTCAGGTGATCCGTCTGCCTTGGCCTCCCAAGGTGCTGGGATTGCAGGCGTGAGCCACTGCGCCCAGCCTTTGTTTTTCTTAACTGTTACCCTGAAACTTGTTTAATGAGCCAAATCTTTAATTTAAAACTCATCATTCACTATTCCCTTAATTTTGACATTTTCACCCTAACTAGTACAGACATCAACAAACTATTGGCATGTAGGCCATATGCAGCCTATAGCTTGCCTATGTACAGCCACCCAGCTAAGAATGATTTTTATATTTTTATAGTTTTTTAAAAAACAAATATTCAACAAAAGCTGTATGTTACCTGCAAAGCCTACCATATTTACATCTGGCCCTTTAAAGTTTGCTGAGCCCTGATCTCGGGTATACCTAGAAATGAAATTGCTAGGTATGTGTGTTTTCTACCTGCTAAATAATACCAAATTCTTTCCCAAAGTGACTGTACAGTTTGGGTAAAGCTACCCCACATTCTGTAGTTTTAGCTACCCCACGTTCTTGCCAATAATTGGAATTGTCAGATTTTAATTTTAGCTAACCTATGGGTACCTATTGGTATCTCACTGTGGGTTGTTCCCCTGATTATAATGAAGGTGAGCATATTTTCGTGTTTATTGGCTGTTTAACTTTTTGTGAAGTGCCTGTTCAAATATTTTGTCAGTTTTTCCATAGGGCTGCTTACCTTTTTCGTGTTGGTATGTAGTTCCATGTATGTTCTGGGTACTAACTACTCTTGTCAGTTGTATTGCATTTTCTCCCACACTAGCTTATCTTTATGGTATATATTGATAACCGTAGGTTCTTAACCTCAGTACTGTTAGTTTTATAAGTCTTTTATGTTTGGTGCTATTTGTGAATTGTTTAGGAAATAGTTTCAAGGATTATGAAGATATTCTGTATTTCCTAAGAGCTTTATGTGTTGCTTTTCATGTTCTGGTTTTTGTTTCACTTAGATTTTTTTTTATATAACATATATGCAATTTTTTTTCACATTAGCTCTACAGTATTATTTTAGTCTTCAGAAGGTTTTAAAATTCTTCCTATAAATTCTTGAGAAATGATATCTTCATGTTTTTTAAGGCTCAAAATGGAAAATCATAAATCCAGTAATACCAAGGAAAACATAATTGTTGATATATTCAGAAAAATTAACCAGCTTCCAGAGGCAGAAAGGTAAGATCCCTTCTTAAATTTAAAAATACCTTTTATCAGGTGGATTTTCACCATTGATTCATTATCTCAAATTCATCTGGTTTGAGTATAAACAACATGGAATGTCAGGAGGAAATTGCCCTTTTCTTGCCTGGATGAGAGCGTTTAACCATTTTGCTCAATATCATGTAGCTAATTGTGGAAGTTGAGGCTGGAACTCATGTCTTTGGACATATCTAACTGTACAATATTTTGAGTTTTTCCATTAGGCTTGGAGATTAGTAAAATGTAAACATTTACAGACCATTTAAATAACAAAACTTTAAAATAACTTTTAAAATGTCTTTTGTTTCCAGTTCATTCTGTCAGTATGCTTACCAGTCTAAGAGTACCATAGAATACACATAGCAAGATAGAGAATGTCAGAGAAATAGGATCATGACTAAAGATCTTTAAGATATTATTAGAGGGCCAGGCGTGGTGGCTCATGCCTGTAATCCCAGCACTTTGGGAGGCCAAGGTAGGTGGATCACCTGAAGTCAGGAGTTCAGACCAGCCTGGCCAACATGGTGAAACCCCGTCTCTACTAAAAGTACAAAAATTAGCTGGGCGTGGTGGCGGGCGGCTGTAATCCCAGCTCCTCGGGAGGCTGAGGCAGGAGAATCGCTTGAACCCAGGAGGCGGAGGTCGCAGTGAGCCGAGATCACGCCACTACACTCGTCTGGGCGACAAGAGCAAGACTCTGTCTCCAAAAAAAAAAAGATATTATTAAAGAGAAAAACCAATATAGGGAACATACTGATCTTTGCCAGGCAGCTACTGTGTACTTCCACAAAATGTCTTACACTTTGTTGACAGTCAAGAGGGTCTCTCTGAATATAAAAGGATGAAAAGCAGCCGCCCGGGAAGGAGAGGGACAGTGTCTTAAGTAGAGGGAATGGCATATGCCTAGCCACAAGATAGCCAAGGCTTGTGGTACTTGAGTAACCATTGTTACTGAAGTACTAAGGAAGTGGGCATAAGGACCAAGAATAGTTTTGAGCAGGGGAATGATGTTAGCATTTCTAAAGAACATTCCAGCTGCTTTTTGTAAAGCAGATTTGAGGTAGGAAAGAAAGGAAATACAAAGACCAGTAGAAAAACCAGCATGGTAATCCTAGTGAGTGGAGATGGTAGGGGTGGTGACAGTTGTGATGAAAAGAGGATGGATTTAAAATACATTCTGGAAGCATAATCTTGCTATCTTCAGGAATAAAAACTGAACAAATCCCCATTTTGCTGCCACTTATCATCTTAATCAGGGAGAACCTATAAATCAAGCCCAGTAGTGTTCAGAACAAGGATCTCTGAGGGGAAGAAAAAAAAAGGCTAGTAGTAAGAACTTGGTGAGATTTTAAAAGCTCTTTCACCCCCATCCCCACCCTCCAACTCCACTCCCTTCTTCTAGTTGTTTTCCTGAGGTAACAAAAACTTTTAAAGCAAAAAAGGAACTATGTCCATGTTTCCAGGCCAGCAAGATAGGGAAAGTGAGAAAGACTGACAAAAGAAGAGTCACACCTGTAATGGTGTGACACCTGCTGGCTCACATCTGTAATCCCAGCACTTTGGGAGGCAGAGGCGGGCTGATCACTTGAGGTCAGGAGAAGACTAGCCTGGCCAACATGGCAAAACCCTGTCTCCACTAAAAATAGAAAAATTAGCCAGGTGTGGGGGCGCGTGCCTGTAGTCCTAGCCACTGGAGAAGCTGAGGCACGGGAATAGTTTGAACCTGGGAGGTGGATGCTGCAGTGAGCTGAGATCATGCCACTGCACTCCAGCCTGGGCTACAGAGCAAGACTGTCTCAAAAAAGAGTAGATGGTGGCAACTTTCAAGAAAAGAAAGTAGGCTGTCACTGGGTTCTTTACCAAATTAGAAAGAATATATGGAACTGCAAAGTAAAATTTAGTTTAGAAGCAATAAATGCTTGCAATCATTGGCATCTAAACTGGGCAGATGACAGTGTCCTGTTATCTTCGCCTTGTTCCTATTTTTTCTCTTCATTCCCATTTTATCTGCTAAGTTTGAATCTTCATTTCTTCTTGGATTATTAATCAGGTATTTAACAGTTACTTGACATGTTCTCCAGTGTATGGAGCTTTCTTAATATCAAAAACTTCATTTTCTGATCTACAGAAATACTTTCACGTACGTTTGTCGTTTGTTAAACTTGGGCTACTTCATGTCTATTTCTTGTGTTATGTCTTATCAAAATCATGAGTTTTTAGTTGGTATAGGTACTTTTTTGGAAAAGTGGCAAGGGGCTGCTAGGTAACAATTTTGTGCTAATTTTTTTTTTTTTTTTTTTTTTTTTTTTTTTTTTTTTTTTTTTTTTTGAGACGGAATCTCGCTCTGTCACCCAGGCTGGAGTGCAGTGGCCAGATCTCAGCTCACCGCAAGCTCAGCCTCCCGGGTTCACGCCTTTCTCCTGCCTCAGCCCTCTAGTAGCTGAGACTACAGGCTTCCACCACGCCGGGCTAGTTTTTTCTATTTTTTAATAGAGACGGGGTTTCACCGTGTTAGCCAGGATGGCCTCGATCTCCTGACTTCGTGATCCGTCTCGGCCTCCCAAAGTGCTGGGATTACAGGCTTGAGCCACCGTGCCTGGCCTGTGCTAATTTTTAATTAAAATTTTGACTTCAGCTATGGGAAAAATCTGGTTAGGAGAGCAAAGTTTGCTATGCAGATTTCACTTGTACTACTTTTTATTTATTTGTATATGTAACATACTTGTAAACAAATGGACTTATATATAACATGTATATATGTATTTTTTATGTATTTTATATATATGTAGGCAAATTATTTACCTGAGCATTGGGATTTAAAATGGGGATAATACACATTTCACGATTGTTATGATGAAATAATATTTTAGAGGAAGTGTTCAAGTTTTTTATTTCCCCAACCCCCACAAAAAAACACAGGTTTTCACATTTACATGGTTTTTGTGGTTGATAGTTTCTCCAGGCTGTCATCACTAATTATTACCTATGTACCTCAAGTTCCTGAACTGCCGCTGTCTTGTACTACCATGAACATTTTCATACACTTCTGTTATATCTCAAGTTTACATATCTTTCTTCTCCAGTAATATTTAACTATGTTAACCTTGAAGATAGAAGATAATTTTTTGTGCCTTTAGCACTGAGTCTGCTGCATACAGTGGGGTTCTCAATGATAGGCATCATGACTGCAGTGTCAGATAAGAAAAGTAATACCTTATACAATGTTAGGAAGCTTAGAGTTCCTAGAAAAGCTATTTTAGATGAGTGTAAGCCATAGAAGTTAGAGGGGGTACTGTGTGGCTACTATGGCTAGTTAAGAGTAATGAAATTTTAAGATTGACTGTATTGTAGATAGCAATGCAAGCAGTAAAAAAGCTAAGTAGTAGTCTGAAAAGTTTGGAGTCAATATTTTCAATATTCAGCAATCATGTTAGGCATTACTTTTTCCCAAAACTGAAGAATGCATAGGACATAGGTTAAAAGTTCATACATAACCTTGGCTTCAAATCCAGTTCTACCACTACCTCAAAACATCAGTTTATTTCTCATCAATGGGTTATTATAAAGTACCTAGCATAGGGTATCGCTTAAATGTTAGTACTCCCAATCCTGACACTAATGTTTCAGGGAAGAGTGAAAGGAAACACATTAACTCCACATTATTGAACATCATCTGTGTCAGGCTGAATACATCTTTGTATCCATTGTCTTCCGGTTGTTTAAAGACTAGTGTAGAAGCCTGACATGTAAATCAGTGATTATACAAGATAGTACTGTCTTGTAATGTGTTGTGCTAGAGAGGTAAGTATTATGGGAGCTCAGAGGAGAGGCACCCACTGGCTGCTGGGAGAAGAGCAAAAACCTATATATAAAGCAATTTTTAAGATTTTGGTTCTATAAGGGATACATGTTATATCCAGTTAGTGTATTCCCAAAATCCTATTAAGTTCCGTAACATGTGTCAGAGTCGGGAAAGCTCTCACACACACAATAAAGCCAAAGAAAAAGGTCTTTCTTCTCACCCTTTCAGGAATCTACTTGAAAATGGATCAGTTTATGTTGGATTAAATGCTGCTCTTTGTGGCCTCATAGCAAACAGTCTTTTTCGACGCATCCTGAATGTGACAAAGGCTCGTATATCTGCTGGCTTGCCAATGGCAGGGATACCTTTTCTTACAACAGACTTAACTTACAGATGTTTTGTAAGTTTTCCTTTGAATACAGGTAAATTCTACTTCACTATCACCAAAGAGTTTGCCTTAGTATATGTTATTTGCAGCTTTAGTCCATACTTATTAATTCAGGTAGCTATATGCTGTAATGCAGTGTTTAGATTAAAGATTAAATCTTGCTAGCCTCTCTGTGGCAAGTAATTCATATTAGCATGGTCTACCAACCAAGATGCATATACAGCAGTTCTAAATACTTTCCTTTTTAAGATGGAGTTTTGCTGTTGTTGCCCAGGTTGGAGTGCCTTGGCGCAATCTTGGCTCACTGCAACTTCCACCTCCTGGGTTCAAGCGATTCTCCCGCCTCAGCCTCCTGAGTAGCTGTGATTACAGGCGCCCACCACCACGGCCGGCTAATTTTTTGTATTTTTAGTATAGACAGGGTTTCACCATGTTGGCCAGGCTGGTCTCAAACTCCTGACCTCAGGTGATCCACCCGCCTCAGCCTCTCAAAGTGCTGGGATTACAGGCGTGAGCCACTGCACCTGGCAATACTTTCCTTTTTCTAACATATCTTTCTCATTGCTCATTTAGAGTAAGAAATATTTGGAAATCCATATATATATATGGATATATATATGAAAATCATATGGAAATATTATATATATACAAATATATATAAATATGTTGGCTACCTTAGATTTTTTATTTATATTTTATAGAGAAGTTCCTTAAAGGGGGAAAATATTTTTATGAGAATATGACTCTTTATATAGTAAATCTCTTAAAGCACTAAATGCATATACAATGTTTATCAAATACATGGAGAACTGATTTCCTTTTGAAAATTTACCATGTGTGCTGAATGCTTTGAGTATAGTTAATCATAAAAAATCTTTTTTTTTTTTTTGAGACAGAGTCTTGCTCTGCGGCCCAGGCTGGAGTGCAGTGGCCAGATCTCAGCTTACTGCAAGCTCCACCTCCCGGGTTTACGCCATTCTACTGCCTCGGCCTCCGGAGTGGCTGGGACTACAGGCGCCCGCCACCTTGCCCGGCTAGTTTTTTTGTATTTTTTTTTTAGTAGACGGGGTTTCACCGTGTTAACCAGGATGGTCTTGATCTCCCGACCTCGTGATCTGCCCGCCTCGGCCTCCCAAAGTGCTGGGATTACAGGCTTGAGCCACCGTGCCTGGCCAAAATCTTTTAATGATTTCAAATAAAGATATTACCATGGGTGCTAGGGAAGCCAGTCCATCTAAATTTTATTTTCTGTTAAGTGCTGCTCCAAATTTGTTTAAATTGGACGAGTATTTTAATTCCCATGACCAGTGGAAACAATTTCTATGATCAAGGGAGATCATAGAAATTGTTTGAACTATTTGAATTGAATTGAACAGACTGAATTGCCCATTGAATTGAACAGACTGAGTGAAAATATTAGCCCGGGTCTGTTGATAAAAAACAAGTGCAGAAAGCTAGCACCAGCCCAAACCATGAGATTATTATATCTACGTTCAGAACAAATTACAGAATTTTTTTCCTAAAATAGTTTTATCAATCATTCCTAGCTATTTTAAGTTACTCATAGATGTAATTATACCTTTTATCATGCTTTGTAGAATTACATTTGATATATTGCCTGAAAAATACCTGTGATACACAAAAGAGGATCTTACATTCTTTAAATTATGTTTGCTTGATTATCATAACCTTCATTTCCAGAACTAATTTATTTCCTAGGTGATTTGGATTGTGAAACCTGTACCGTAACACGGAGTGGACTGATAGGTCTTGTTGTTGGTGGTCTATACCCTGTTTTCTTGGCTATACCTGTAAATGGTAGCCTAGCAGCCAGGTAGGAAATGAAAAACTTTTTATAATATATGATTACCTATAAAACTCACAACTTAAAGCAGCAAATATATTTTGTTTTTAAGTCATTTAGACCAAAGGCAATGTTACCCTCTTGATTAGAAGTTAGCAAGACCTGTTTCTTCTTATAATCAAATTCTACTTATCAAGAATTTCAAACAGTTCTACTTGGTGTATAGTTCAGGCTATTAACCTTAATTTGTGTACTAAATACTAAACTAACTACAAAGCTGCAAACAGTATTATGCATGAAACTTCAGTCATATAAACAATTATCTTGGATGAGTTTGAACACTTGCACTAAAGGAAAATTCCATCAGAAAATGTGTAGCTATTATATTAGCCTTCTATTCTAAAATAATTCTGGCTATTCTCTGTTGAACTCTTGGATCAGCAATCTATGCTATATATAGCCTTGAAGCAAACTGGATAAAGAAACAAAATAAAACAGTTTTTAGGATTAACAGACACTGAAGACCTTTACCTTAATCTTTAGTTTCATCTTAAGACTTCTAGGACTAATATATATCATAGATAGGTTTGCTACTTGATCCAACAATCTTTTCTATTGAACTATCTCAATGTTTTCTTACAGGTATCAATCAGCTCTGTTACCACACAAAGGGAACATCTTAAGTTACTGGATTAGAACTTCTAAGCCTGTCTTTAGAAAGATGTTATTTCCTATTATGCTCCAGACTATGTTTTCAGCATACCTTGGGTCTAAACAATATAAACTACTTATAAAGGCCCTTCAGTTATCTGAACCTGGCCAAGAAATTCACAGATTTTAAACAAATATGTAAACAAAAATAAAATGGTAAAAAGAGTTTATGTCTAATGTTATGCATAAACATAGACTTGTAATTTATCACATGAGGTATAATTCTGGGACCTACAACAAAAGGCTGAATCTAAGTAAAAGCGTTTGCCCAGTATTGTCTCTTCTACCTTGCTTGCTCTACTTTTACCTTAGGTATTGAGTTTGGTCTGTAGTACACAAGAGGAAAAAGTTACTATATAGTATTTTACACTGAAGACTTCATAATGCCAAACGGGAATAAAAAATGAAAAAATATATATCCATACACTATACCAAATGTTACTTATAATTCACTTTCTCAATTCAAATTATTAATCCATAGATTCTTAGAACTGATTTAACAACCTTCCTTAAATCAGCCATCTTCTTGAGTCATTTAGGCTCAGCTTCAGCTATTATGATACAGACCTACCTACTTCGAGTCACCTTATTTGGAAAGCTGTATTTTTAGTTTAGGTAGTCTTTCATACTTCCATTTATTGTAGGATATTTAGAATCACAAAATCAACGAATCTCTCTGACCCTCAGTGAAATATCCTAGTTGATTGATTTCCTAAGATCATTTAAATTTTTGATGTGCTTTCTTCTGTTCTCCTAACATTTCTCATCCTAGTTCTCTAAACCATTTTCTTTTGTGACAGCAACTGAATCAGCATTGTCCAACAGAGCGTTCTGTGATGATGGAAATATTTTATATCTGCACTGTCAATATGTTAACCACTAGCCTATGCAGCTGCTGGGCACCTGAAATGTGGCTAGTGCAACTGAGTAACTGAATTTTTAATTTTAATGCATTTAAAATGTTTAGCCATGTGACTAATGGTTACAGTATTGGACAGCTTAGATCTAAACCAACACTTTCTTATGAAGCAAGTCAATCATCACAGAAAAGTACCAAACAAAATTTTAAGTGGCATCCAAAATTATTCATGAATCTTTTAACTGTTACTTCCAAATAGTGACATATGTGTTAAGTAATCTTATGCTGCTTAAAATTATATATAATAATTTAGAAAAGGCATCTTTGTGAGTGAAACTGGCTTTTAACGTCTGAAGAAAAATATAAGCAGTGCTGCCAAAGATGAAAAGCTTATGTGAAATTAACAAAATACAATCTCAATTTTTCAGAAAGCAATGATGATTTGTTCTTTCAACAGGCACATAAAATGTATTATCTACCAAACTTATATAAAAAATGATCCCAGTTATGAGGCAAAAGAATCTGTATGCACAAGAGACTGAAAGGAAGCATGCCAAAATGTTTACTGTGGATATTCTATGGCTTATAGTTATAAGGGTGATTTTTCTTTTCTTCTTGATTCCTTTCAGGATATTCCAAGTTTTCTATAAATAATATGCTTTACTTTTACAACTAGGGAAAGAGACAGAAATATATATATAATGTTTAAAGGGCAAAACAATACAGCTGTTTATTTTATAGGCTAAAATATCACAGATGAAAAGCTCTGACCCCAAATCATCCATTTTACCTACATTCTGTCACTTTTACTAAAAGCAGAGTTCTACTCATCACAGTGAAAAAACAATGAATTAAAAGTAATTTCTGATGTTAACCCAAGTACCCAGTTAGACTCCTTAAGAATATAGAATTGTGTAATCAACTTAGATAATTCAAAGCCCAATGATATAACTAAGTTCTTTGACAATTGAGCACACATTGTTTCCTTATTTATCTTTAAACATTCCTAGTCCAATTACTCCCTAGCATAATACCATGTATAAATGGGGATGAGTTTACAATGGTTTCTGTAACCAAAAAGTATTTCTAATCTGTCCTCTGCCACATATTTTTGAATTGTCTTTTCCATTAGCAGAAATGGGCAACATAAACAATAAAGCATGTTAAGTCTGTTGCTACAAATTTACTTTGCCAAAATTTTTGTTCAGAGAGCAGATATCTGCATTATTTAAGGACATTTAGTCATTTGTAGCTAACACCTGAAGTAAACTACCCTAAGTCAATTTTTAATATTTCAGTCTAGACACAGTAGACAAACTATTTAAATCTTTTATAATTTACTTTGTGTAGTTATTTGGCTTTAAAGAAAAAAAGAGGGCTCACATTCTATTTAAATTAAGACAATAATATATTTTATAAAGCCCAAACCATAGTACACTAAGAGCCAGAGGGGTCTAGGAAATAGATCTCAGTGGGTATACAGCAAAGACAAAATTTGGAGGCAGACGCTAAAGGAAGTTGAGATAAATAAAATCCAAATCAGTATATTAACAGAACTACACAAAGGTTTACAACACAGTAACTACACTTTTCAATTAGTTCATTGTGAAAACTGAGCAAAATATTCAACAATTTTGGGTCAACAAAAAGTATGGAGTATTTTAAGACAATAAAGAGTGACTGGTGTTGAGAGTACTGAGGCTACACATAAAGGTACTGAAATTCAAATCTGAAAAATACTGTGCTGGCCAAACATAACACTACAAATTTCTAATGGAAGAATTCCCTTTTTGGTCCCTAGATTAGATGGTAAGTAAATAAAAAAAACAGCTCAGAAAACAGCAAAATATTAACATTTACTAGAGTCTCAAAACTTTGTATTGGCTGTGAGTCTGGGGGAAAAATCACTTATAAATGTCATACTACCAATTAAACTTTCAGGAGTCATCAGATTATTTAGCTTTAAAATTTTACTAAATCAGAGAGACCTTAAACTACACATTCAGAATGCTGAACTAGGTAATCACATATTAAAAAGATAATGACTCATTATCAGTAAATTACCCAGTCTGTTCTATCAAAGTAGTAGTTAAGGTCACCAAATCACGTTGGTGCCTTTGGTTCTGGAATTATAACTAGCTGTACTGTGGGAGCATCAGCACTTAAGTTTTACGCCAGTGGGAATACTCTTGGCTGCCTGGCTTCACAGGCACCGAATACACTTAAAATTATAAGAAACTGACTGGATTTAATAAGTTTTGAATAATACAATAACCAACTATGTATTTATTATGAAGTAAGAGCCAATCTCCTACCCAATCCCTCTTCTATCAGCTGCACATCTCCCAAATGAGTAAGATAAAATGACTCAATCTAAACCAGGTGAAGGAATGTATTAACATAATCCAACAAAAATGAAATAAAACAATCCAGAGTTTTGAGTGTTTTTTTCACACTTGTAATAAACTGAAAAAATATTTCAATTAAGTAAAACAACGATATGCCACAAAAAGCCACTCCCATCATCCAGAATACTAAAGCCCTTATACAACACTAGATAAATTTTTATATAAAACAGTAGAAACTAGCATACCATTAATTAGAAACCTCAAAATATTCAAAAAACAGTATCAAGTACTCAAGAGAAAGCTCAAGAAGCCAAAACCTCAGAATCCATACATCCTGGTTGTTACCCTAAATTTTAATTAACTACCCACACATTTAATCATAATCAACTTTTTCAGAGATATACAAATCAATGCATCTATTTAAAAGGACTACTCTTTATCGTTCAGAACTTTACATTAACTTTTATATTCTACTCAGCAGGGTGTCTGTCTGTACTCCAAATTACCTCTCATGTTCCAGGAAATAAATACAAACTCATATGCCTTGTGATCACTGATGGCCTGCTTATGTAATTCTAGTCCACTAAATGTTAATTCCATAGAATATGCTCTTGATTATTTAAAAACTCTAATTAATTTCTTGATGAAATACTGTAATTCTCCAACGGTTACAATTTTGTAAAGATATGCAATAACTGAGTATCACTCCCATGAAAGACAAAAAAAGTGTAATTTTTTTCCAAGATTAACTTAGTCTCATGTATCTCTATTAAGTCTTTCAAGGATTCCAGAGAATCTTTTCATATCTCCATTTCTGGAAAGTGAAATCAGTATAGAAGTAATTTGGGAACTTGAAAATGGCATTCATTTTTTTCAGCAGATGCCAAATTTTTGACCGACATGGCTCTCACAATTACTTTGTTACCATCAGTCCAGTCAGTTAACAGGTTGTAGGAAAAGATTCGTTTTTGCAGACACTGCTAAGCTGTTTAAAGAGAAGAGAGAGAGATTAATTTAGTGATTATAAAATGCACAAATATTTAAAATATTTTGAACACTTTTTGTTGGATTATATCAGGTGTGACTATGTTTTAACGAAAGTGGACTTTTTAAGGTAAGTCTGGTCAAGGAAGTGCAGAAACAGTAAGTCAATATGATAGAAATAGTAGGTCAAAATATGATGTGTTAGTTCAATTAATGTATGAACTCCTGCCACCATCGAAGACAAATATTAAAAAGCTACGTCTTTAGTCTAGTTCTGTATTCTACCATAGAGGCACATTTAGAAGAAAAACAAAAGGGTCACCCAAATACTAAATTGTTTTCAATCATTATAGTAAATAGAGCCAAACCTAAAATTTCAAAACAATCCATTTTATATGCCAGAAATCTCCTTTATCCATGTGCTAATCATCCAGAACACAATTGTCTAAAAATAGTAAGACAACAGTTTCACATTAATCATAACTTTTTTAATTAACAAGTAGTGAGTCGGACACTTTAAGATATTGTTTACTACATACTGAAATAAACAGATCTGTTTAAATTCAGAAACCCAAACATTTACAGTAAAATGTGCTTACACATAAATATGACCAAATTTATTTAAAGCCCCTATTAGATAGATCCTAAATACATGCAATTACCATGTAAAACAAGACCATGAAGTTGATGTAAAAAATGACAAAATCACTAAGTCACCAAAACTAGAAAAAAAAATGAAATGGAAACTGAGAAAAGACAGTTAATAAAACATAAGGAACCTAACAAAGCAGCTTTAAAATAGGCCATAC
>NW_016814438.1:2210257-2239366 GCF_001698545.2 Rhinopithecus bieti
TGCTTACACATAAATATGACCAAATTTATTTAAAGCCCCTATTAGATAGATCCTAAATACATGCAATTACCATGTAAAAACAAGACCATGAAGTTGATGTAAAAAATGACAAAATCACTAAGTCACCAAAACTAGAAAAAAAAATGAAATGGAAACTGAGAAAAGACAGTTAATAAAACATAAGGAACCTAACAAAGCAGCTTTAAAAATAGGCCATACTAATCTTTCCATTTTCAAAAGTTCTTTATCAAGTAATTCCAAAAACTGCCATTTATAAAATGACATTCTAAAAATCTACACTTGGAATTTCAAAGCATCTCAATTCAGAAAGCTTTGACTGCTGTTTCTCCCCAGCCCACAACTTCAAATAATGCAGGAAAAGTATTGACGTAAGGAAGAAAATATTCCAAGAGAATGCTCTAGTTTTTAGAAAAATGAACTTCCTGCTTTCCAGAACCTTTTAAGACCCACAGTCAGCATTAACAACAATCATTTTTCCTATTTTCATCCATTATTTTCCAATGTCATGTTAGAGATGAATAAATTCTTTGAGCCCATAACTAAAAGATCAACAAACCTGGTTTTATTATGACACCATATTTTTGTCATTGGTACTGCACAAAATTATATACAAAGAAATATATACAAAATGTTCAAGTATTAGTTAAATTTCAATTCAAGGCTTCTGTTTCAAAAAAGCTACATTTAACATATTTCATAAAGATAGCACAAATTAGTCATTTCAAATAATCTTTCCAACTACTTTTGGTTTATATATATGTATATATATATAAAATTCAGTAGGCACTAAAAACCCATGCAGCTGCATTGTGAGGGGCTTGCTCCTGCCCTTAGGTATAAGCAGGTTCATCACTCCAAGTTGTGAGTTTGGCTACTACCCATCATGCTCAAGTGCAGTAGTAGATGATTTTACAAAATATGCTGTGATGCACTGGAAACCAAAGACCAATTCAGGTCTCAAATCGTATTATCTAGCAACAAAACATTTACAGTTGTGCAAGAACAAGGATTCCATTTTCATAACCAAATAACAACAAAATAAAACATTTTATGTGTAAGATAACTTACATCTTTGGACTGCTGGAAAATACTTCTTAATTATGAACATTTTAAAAATAAAAAACAGCAGAAGCCCTGATATTACCTCTTTTTCCTCATTTCTTATACTACCTTTTAAAATAAAGCAGGAAATGTGGCCAGCAGCTGGTCCCGTCTCTTCTGCCCCAACAGCTGTATCCACTTTAGCACAAAGAAAAACAAGGATGCTAAATACGTATATACTTTATCAAGCAGTGACGTTTCACAAAGAATTTCTTAATGCCTCTTACACTGAAGGACACCATAACTCAAATTTATACAACTGGTTAATAGATTCAAGGGAAGAATAAATCCCACCTTTGGGAAAATAGTGCCAATCGTGTTATTTAAGTGGCCAGAACCACTCAATTTAAAAAATTATTCTAAAATAGGACAAATACTTTTGAAATACAGAGAATAAGATTCTTTGTGAAGCCTCACTTTACACGTTTTCATTCACATTTCACAACCTTCAATATCTAATCATACATATATAAATTTAACCTAAAATTTTAGTACAACAAAAATAAAGATGTTCAACAATTTATTCATACTCAGTGATAGGGTAATCACTGCTGGTCCTCAAAGAAATATTAACCATTCTTATTCTCCAATTAACTAAAACACAGGAATCTGATATGCATGTTAATTTCCAACTTCTCTAATGGTGAGATACTAAAATCTGTTACTCCGTATAGACTGTTTCTATATCTCCTACTGAAAACTAAAAGGCATTGATATTTCAGAGATACCTGTCACCTCCAGCAAAATAACTATCACATTTGTGCATGCCCCAAATACTTATTGTCAACCTCTGAAAAGTTGCCCTAAAATCGGAATTCCAATTTGCACCTTGTACAACTCGGAACTTCCATTCAACTTCACCTGTTTCACTGTCTCCAAACTGTATCTCTATAAGCAGGTTTCAGTGTACAGTTGGAACCGATGTCATCCAAGGCCATGTCCACACTGGGGACAGAAGAGCTAGGTACACGCAAGTCTGAATAAGGGGACACATTAATAGCTATTTCAACCAGAAGAGGCATCTTAAATACATTCTTGACCAGCACAAGTCTGTTTCCAGGGTGGACAGGGCCCAAATTAGATTTCCCTCCCACCTTCCAAAACAGAAAAAAAAAAAAAAATCACACACACACAGACTGAGATGTTGCCCATTAAAGTAGACTAAGCAGCAGAGCATGAGCGTTACGGGAAGAGATGGATCCTTACCAGGATGTGAGGCGGGAACGACTGTTCTGTAACCCCTACAACGGAGCCTGGCAGGAAGGAAATCACCTAAAAAAGAAACTGTCAGAGAGATTTAATAGTCACATGTTATCATTAGGAGTTGGTTACTGTGTCACATTCATGCTTTTAGCTAAACACTTTAAGATTCAATATTACTTTTTTTCTCTCCTCTGAAATGTGTCCGGTGAAGATGTCCCACTAAGGTAAGTTTGACATGGTGTAAGGGAGTTGAAAGGGGTAAACGCGGATAAAGAGCAGATTACTTGACCCTACATTTTAAGAGAAGACGACGCCTTCCGGGCGCACGCCGAGCAGAACTCCACCGACACCTTATCCTTGTCCACATGGAGACAGACTCCTCCCGCCGAGTCGTCCTCTTCCAGCAGGTCCTGCTTCTGCTTTCCCACCGGCAGAGCGTAGTCGTGGTCACCGGCGGGCGAGTCTCTGAAGAGCGAGGTGGTCAGCCGCAGTCCCACGCCGCTCAGCCGGCTCAGCAAGCGAGCCAGTCCAGTCTCGTTGGCTAAGACTGCCCGTAGGTAGCGACTCTCCTCCTGCAGTGCCTGTACGCGTTTGCCCAGCTCCCGATTCTCGGCCCGCAGTTCCTGGTTCTCGGCTGCCAGACCCCGGACTCGACTCTCCAGCCCCATCACGTACTCCTTCTTCTTCAGCCGATTAAGGCGGGCAGCGGCCGCCGCCGCCTTCCGGGGACTCTTTGTCGCCGCCTGGTTGTTGTCGTTACCGCTGCCGCCACCGCCGCCTCCTCCTGGGGACTTTTTCCGCCTCTTTTCGGCGATGCCACTGTCACTGCTGCTGCTGCAGCCTCCGATACCGTTTAACAGCCTTTGCAGCAGGTCAGAGAAGCGCTGCATTTCAGCAGCCGCGGCCTCATCGTCATCCTCCCCTCTCCACAGGCCGCCGCTATCCGAGCCTCCGCCAGACGAGGAGAGAGGCCCCGGCGAGCTAAGCCCGGGGTCCAGGTGCCAGTCCGGTTGCCGGGGGTCCAGGAGATCCGCCAGTTCCAGCCCAGACAGAAAGTCCATATCCTCCGTCTCTTCTCCGGGGAGGCTGGCGATCGCTTCCTCCTCCATCTCCTCGGGCGAGGGCGCGCGCACGGCCACCCCGCCGCGGCTCCCCCTCCCGGCTTCCAACTCCCCTTCGTCGCCGAGCTGCTGCTTGCGGCCGGGAGATCCGGCCGCCGCCGTCTCCTCCTCCCCCGCTGCCGCCCGGGTGAGGTCCGAGGGCAGCGAGCAGGTTGCAGCCGGGGCTGGGCTCTCACTGCGGGTTGGGGAGTTGCTGCCCGAGGCTGCCAGCAGCTTAGTCAGGCTATGCCTCATGAGGGCCGGCGGCGGGCCGCGGTAGGCCCCGGCCGCTAAGAGTGGGCCTCACGGACCCCAAGGATCCCAGGCCCCAGGGCGGGTAGCCCCCGGCACTGGCCGAAACGAAATGCAGGGAAAGGTCCGAGTCGCCTCCCGCCTCACTTGGCTAGTCGACCCCCCGCGCCAGGGCGCGGGGAGGGTCGGGAGAATGAAGCGGTGAGGCCCAGCGATGACTCGACCGCGCCACCCAGACAACGGCCTGGCCGGAAGTCAGTGGTTTTCGCCCCAGCCCCGCCCACCGCGTTTCGCGCGCCACCAGGCCGTAATATCGCGAGGTTTCAGGGTGCTTTGGAGTGGGAATAATTCCAGCCTTCTAGTGACGTCATAATAACTGCAGCAAAAATAACAAGACTCTATATTTATCCACCCTAATTCAATAATACCTCCCAATACCCAGACTCAACAGTTCAACATATTTTGCCATATTTGCTTTATCTTTACATAAATGCTTGCAAATTTTTTTTGCTGAATCATCCTAAAGTTGCAGCTAAGACACCACACCCCCGCGTACTTCAGTGTGCATCTAGTAGGACTTTTTTTCATAATCATAATACTATTACCAAGTCTTCAGAAAATTAACAATAGTTTACTAATACTATTTAATACCTGGGCCATACTAGATGTCCTCAGTTGGATAATGGATATGCTAATTACCCTAACCTGATCACTACATTCCATATGTATGGAAACATCACTATGTACCCCATGAATATGACAGTTATTATTTGTCAATTAAAAAAAAAAAAACAAAGCAAAAGGAATGTAGAATACAACGTTCCTTACAAAAATTGTCTTCGGTTGTTCATGCCATTTTTTACAAGTAGGTATTTTCACTTGAGCCAAGATCCATTCAGTACTGACTTACTGCATTTGGGTAACGAACAAAAACTCTGACAAATAGAGCCAGGAAAGGCTATGAAGAGAGGGTACTCACGCTTGTATGCCTGAAAACAAAGACTGCAAAAACCACAACGTTGCACAAAAACCATCACGACCTTATACAAAACCTCTGCAAGGATGTCTGCCCAGAAGCTGCCTGTCCAACCTTGAACTGACGTCACCCTTGTTATTGACCTTTGTAGCCAAGATAATTATTTCAAAACAATGTGTAACCATCCTCATTTTTTTTCCTTTAAAACCCTTTGTCTTCCTTCATCTTCCTGAATACACACATAGTTTACTATGGCATGCGTTTTCCCATTGAAATGCTCTATTCTCAATGCACATCTTTTATTTTAGAGACCTTTTCTGTTTGTTATTTAGGTTCACATCCCACAAGGGATTTGAGATTTGAAGCAGTTTACAAATACAGATATTTAGGTTCACATCCCACAAGAGATCTGAGATTTGAAGCAGTTTACAAGTACATTAGAATGTAGTAAAACAAAACATTTTGAATTTTTAAAAAGTAAGGCCAAAAAAAAGATGAACTAGGAAGAAAAGGAGTTCTGAAAGGGGAAACGGTTAATACTGGAATTGGATGGATGCAATATCTTACTCAGTTGTTTGAGTTGGGCTAAAATTTTTTCCTGACAGCCCAAACAAAAAAAGAGAAATGAATTTTCCTTTGTTCATGAGTAAAGTATATATGAATTCTTTAACCACTTTTCTAGTTCTTAAATCTTAAAGAAACTTCTCTTTAGGATACTGAATAATGTAGCAGATATCCTCAAGGATAGCTGCTTCTATACAGTATTTCTTAAGAGAGACAGAAAGCACGTTCCAGGAAAGTTGAACACTGACAGGTCCTAAATATTGAGAAACATGCTTGGTACACTGCACAGGCTTCAACAAATATTTATTGAGTGAGTGAATAAAGTCTACAGTTTTGACTGAAGGCATAACACTAAAGCTCAACTGAATGAAAACAATTATTTCAAGGTGTGAAAAAAGTATGACCTGTGGTATCTAGAAGAATAAATAAAAGGACTCCTTGTCCTGCTTAACATTCCATTAGGAAAGATTTTGCTAAAGTGTAACAGCACACAGTTCAAGGTGATATATGTATACTCTGGCCTCCCTTGAGTACAGGTGTTTTGTATGGCTGGTAGTTCCATTCAAATGCATTTTCCCCTTAGGCAAAATTCAATATTATTGATTGATTATATTTTTTAAATCACAAAATTTTGTTTTAAATACACATGATTTGGCCAGGTGTGGTGGCTCACGCCTGTAATCCCAGCACTTTGGGAGGCTGAGGCAGGAGGATTGCCCGAGCCCAGGAGTTCGAGACCAGCCCTGGCAACATAGAGAGACACCAACCCCCCCACCAGCAACCCCCACCCACCACCTCGCCTGGCTAATTTTTTGTACTTTTAGTAGAGATGGGGTTTCACCATATTGGCAAGGCTGGTCTTGAACTCCTTGCCTCAGGTGATCTGCCCGCCTCAGATGATCTGCCTGCCTCAGCCTCCCAAAGTGCTGGGATTTCCCGAGAATCACTTGAACCTTGGAGGCGGAGGTTGCAGTAAGCCAAGATCGAGCCACTGCACTCCACCCAGCCTGGGCGACAGAGTAAGACTATGTCTTAAAAAAAAAAAAAAAAAAAAAAAAAAAAAAAAAAAAAAATCCACTATCAATTCCATTGAATAATCCATACTTGTCCCACTAACTTCCCAACATGTGTGCCATATATTAAATTCTTACATACACTTGGATCTATTTCTGGTCTTTATCTATTTTATTGATCAGTTCTGCAATTCCAGAAGCAAAATCACTCCACTTTTTATTGGAGTTTATATTACATTTTCGTATCTCATATGGCAAGTCCCTCTTTGTTACTTTTATTTTCTCAGAATTTTCTAGCTGTACTTAAGTATTTATTTCTCCACATAACTTTAGAACACTTTCCAAGTTCAAAAAAGCTAGAATTTTTATGGAAATTGCATTAAATGTATTCATTTCTTTTATCTAGTTTTATGCAAACTTTACCTAGTTTTTATGCAAACTTTGCATAAAATAGATTATTTCTTCCATTCTATTTCTAAATGGTTATTGTTACTATGTAGGAGAGCTATTTATCTTTTTTCTTAAATTTTTTTTTTTTTTTTTTTTTGAGACAGTCTCGCTCTGCCGCCCAGGCTGAAGTGCAGTGGCCAGATCTCAGCTCACTGCAAGCTCCGCCTCCCGGGTTTAAGCCATTCGAGTAGCTGGGACTACAGGCGCCCACCACCTCGCCCGGCTAGTTTTTTGTATTTTTTAGTAGAGATGGGGTTTCACCGTGTTAGCCAGGATGGTCTCGATCTCCTGACCTCATGATCCGCCCGCTTCGGCCTCCCAAAGTGCTGGGATTACAGGCTTGAGCCACCGCACCCGGCCTTTTCTTAAATTTTTAACTGACTAGTGCACCAAACTTTCTTGTTTTAATTTTCAGCTTATTTATCAATTTTTAATAATTACATAACCTTATATATAACTATTTTGCTTCCTTCTTTGCAATATTTATTATTATCTTGACTGATAATATAATAGCACTTTCAGATTTATGTCTAATAATAGTGTTTATAGCAAACTTCCTTGTCTTATTCCTGACTTGAACAGGAACGCCTTTACTATCTAGCTATTGACTTGAGATTAGTATTTTTATTAGATTAAGAAACGTGCTCCTATTTGTATTTTACATGGAGATTTTAACAACATGAATGGCTCTTTTATTAAATGACTTGCAGCATGTGTCAGGATTCAACTATACTCCAAGTCTTTTGGGGGGAAGGAGCTATAAAGCCATGTAAAAACTGTGTGAGGTTCACTAGCATAAGATAATTGTGAGAGAAGCCTAAACTTTATAACTCTGTGTATTGGGTTTTGTATATTGGGGAGGCAGTTTGAAAAACGTCTGTTCAGCTTCTCATAGCTAAATAAAGGTTTTGCAAAACTTGACCCATCTCACGTACCTACATTATTCTGCATCTGTTCAGAATTGCAAGACCAAAGCAAAAAAATAACTTATTCAGTCATTCTACACACACACACACACACACACACACACACACACACACACACGGTCTACTTTGAGCTAGATCTTGTTATAAGCATTGTGGGTATAATGATGGGCAAAGTCGATAAAGTTCTCATGGAGCCGACTTTGTAATGAGAGAAGACAGCAAATAAATAGGAAAGTTTTATAAAAATGCTATACAGAGATTTTTTTAAAGGGTCACCCAATTGAAAATAAATCTATAATTATTTTAGATTGGATAGCCAATGGACAATTCTCTGAGGAAATAAAATTTCAGCTGAAACCTCAATAGTGTGTTAAGAAATAAAGACAAAAAGGTTGGAGCAGAGTGGGTAAGAAGAGAAATCATAGGACATCTGTTCGTATACACAGTATTTACAACTGAATTAATTAAATGTTCTTTGTTTGTTTGTTTTGAGACAGAGTCTCACTCTGTTGCCCAGGCTAGAGTGCAGTAGCATGATCTCAGCTCACTGCAACCTCTGCCTCCCGAGTTCAAGCGATTCTCCTGCCTCAGCCTTCCAAGTGGCTGGGATTACAGGTGCTTGCCACCATGCCTGGCTAATTTTTATATTTTTTAGTAGAGACGGGGTTTCACCATGTTGGCCAGGCTGGTCTTGAACTCCTGACCTCATGATCTGCCCATCTCGGCCTCCCAAAGTGCTGGGATTACAGGTGTGAGCCACCATGCCCGGACTAATTACATGTTTGTAAATACACAAGCATTTCATTGGAACTTGAAAGGAGAAAAATCCTGAAAGTTTCTAGCAAGCATGTAATACAAAATGAAAATTAATTTAAGACATGTAGGGCCATTGATACTTTGTTTCGCATTCTTTATTTTCTCTTAACATTTTAATCCTCCCACAATAAGATCCCAAAGTTTTTTGTTTGTTTGTTTGTTTTTTGAGACAGAGTCTCGCTCTATCACCCAGGCTGGAGTACAGTGGCGCAATCTCTGCTAACTGCAAACTCTGCCTCCTGGGTTCACACCATTCTCCTGCCTCTGCCTACTGAGTGGCTGGGACTACAGGTGCCCGCCACCACACCCAGCTAATTTTTTGTATATTTAGTAGAGATGGGGTTTCCCCGTGTTAGCCAGGATGGTCTCGATCTCCTGACCTCGTAATCCACCTGCCTCAGCCTCCCAAAATGCTGGATTACAGGCGTGAGCCACCGCACCAGGCCTCTCAAGTTCTTTAACCATAGATTTTCCAAACATAGGAAAAGAATGTCAACTCGTCCCCTGAGACATGCATACATAAATTTTTCAGCTGGAGCACCAGAATACAATGTAGCATCAATATCTAGAAAGATTAGAAGAAAAGGTTGTCAGCTAAGAGTGAAGAGGAGGATAGGAGTTGACATAGATTAGATTGTGTCCCTCAGAAATGACATGTCGAAGTCCTAATCCCTAGTACCTTAGAATGTGACCTTATTTGGCAATAGGATTTTTACAGAGATAATAAAGCTAAAATTAGCTTATTAGGTTGGGTTCTAATTCAGCATGATTTTTGCCCTTATAAAAAGAAAACATTTGTACATAGAGACAAACACAAAGGGAAGACAATGGAAAGACACATAGGTAGAGTATAAGCATGTGTATTAATCCATTCTCACACTGCTGCAAAGAACTGCCCAAGACTGGGTAATTTATAAAGAAAAAGAGGTTTAATGGACTCACAGTTCCACATGGCTGGGGAGGCCTCACAATCACGGTGGAAGGCAAAGGAGAAGCAAAGGTATGTGTTACATGGCGGTAGGCAAGAGAGCATATGTAGGGGAACTGCCCTTTACAAAACCATCAGATCTTGTGAGACTTATTCACTACAGTGAGAACAGCATAGAAAAAACCTGCTGCCATGATTCAATTACTTCCCACTGGGTCCCTTCCATGATGTGGGGATTATGGGAGCTACATTTCAAGATGACATTTGGGTTGGGACTCAGCCAAACAACATAATTCTGCTCCTGGCCCCTCCCAAATCTCATGTCCTCACATTTCAAAACCAATCATGCCATCCCAACAGACTCCCATTCAGCATTAACTCAAAAGTCCACAATCCAAAGTCTCATCGGAGGCAAGGCAAGTCCTTTCTGCCTACAACCCTGAAAAATCAAAAGCAAGTTAGTTACTTCCTAGATACAATGCAGGTACAGGCATTGGGTAAATACACCCATTCCAAATGACAGAACTTGGCCATAACAAAGGAGCTACAGGCCCCATGCAAGTCCATAATCCAGCAGGGCAGTCAAATCTTAAATCTCCATAATGATCTCCTTTGACTCCATGTCTCACACCCAGGTCACACTGATGGAAGAGGTGGTTTACCATGGTCTTGAGCAGCTCCATCCCTGTGGCTTTGCAGGGTCCAGGCCCCCTCCTGGCAGCTTTCATGCATTGGCACTGACTGCAGCTTTTTCAGTGCACAGTGCAAGCTGTTGATAGAGCTACCATTCTGGGGTCTGGAGGATGGTGGCCTTCTTCTCACAGTTCCACTAGGCAGTGCCCCAGTGTAGACTCTGTGTGGGAACTCTGACCCCAGACTTCCCTTCCGCACTGCCCTAGCAGAGGTTCTCCGTGGAAGCCCTGCTCCTGCAGCAAACTTACGCCTGGACAGCCAAGTGTTTCCATACATCCTCTAAAATCTAGGTGGAGGTTGCCAAACCTCAATTCTTGACTTCTATGCACCCACAGGCTCAATATCACATGGAAGCCGCCAAGGCTTAGGGCTTGCACCCTCTGAAGCCATAGCCTGAGCCTGTACCTTGGCCTTTTTTAGCCACAGCTGGAGCAGCTGAGATGCAGAGCACCAAGAACCTAGGCTGCACACAGCATGGGGCCCTAGGCCCAGCCTATGAAACCATTTTCTATTCCTAGGCCTCTGGGCCTGTCATGGGAGGGGCTGCTTCGAAGATCTCTAACATGCCCTGGAGACATTCTCTCCATTGTCTTGGTGATTAATATGTTGCTCCTGGTTACTTATGCAAATTTCTGCAGCCAGCTTGAATTTCTCCCAAGAAAATGGGTTTTTTCTTTCCTACTGCATCATCGGGCTGCAAATTTTCCAAACTTTTATGTTCTGCTTCCTCTTGAATTCATTGCTACTTAGAAATTTCTTCTGCCAGATACCCTAAATCATCTCTCTCAAGTTCAAAGTTCCACAAACCTCTAGGGCAGGGGCAAAATGCCACCAGTCTCTTTGCCAAAGCATAAGAAGAGTCACCTTTGCTCCAGTTCCCAACAAATTTGTCATCTCCGTCTGAGACCACCTCAGCTTGGACTTCTTAGTGTTATCACATCAGCATTTTGATCAAAGCCATTCAACAAGTCTCTAGGAAGTTCTAAACTTTCCCACATGTTTCTGTCTTCTTCTGAGCCCTCCAAACTATTCCAATCTCTGCCTGTTACCCAGTTCCGAAGTTGCTTCCACATTTTAAAGTATCTTTACAGCAGTGCCCCACTACCCAGGACCAATTTACTGTATTAGTCCATTCTCACACTGCTATAAAGAACTGCCTGAGACTAGGTAATTTATAAAGAAAAAGAGGTTTAATGGACTCACAGCTCCACATGGCTAGGGAGGCCTCACAATCATGTGGGAAGGCCAAGGAGAAGCAAAGGCGTATCTTACATAGTGCAGGCAAGAGGGCATATGCAGGGAAACTGCCCTTTATAAAACCATCAGATCTCGTGAGACTTATGCACTATCATGAGAACAGCAAGGGAAAAACCCTCCCCCATGATTCAATCACCTCCCACCAAGTCCCTTCCACAACATGTGGGGATTATGGAGCTACAATGTAAGATGACACCTGGGTGGAAACACAGCCAAACCATAACCACCATGTGACTGGAATGATGTGTCTACAAGCCAAGGAATGCCAAGAATTGCTAGCAAACATCAGAAACTGGAAGAGGCAAGGAAAAATTCTCCCCCAAAGCCACTGGAGAAATCAAGGCCTTGCCAACACCTTGGTTTTGGACTTCTAGCCCCCAGAACCATGAGACAATAAATTTGTTATTTTAAACCACCTGATTTTGGGTACTGCTTTGTCATGGCAGCCATTCAGTAAAACTGTTAAAGGAGATGAAGAGAGGCTAACCAAACACGCGGAGAATCTAGCTGAGCCTGTTGTATCATTCAGTGCTAAACTACAGGAAACAGAAACCAACTTAGCTACTTTAGGAGGAATGAAATTTAATTCAGAGAATGTAGTGCTTTAAAAGTCATTGGAAAGACTGGATGGAGGAGTGGGCATTAGACTGGATTATCAAGAATGCCTCTCAGCACAATATTGCCAAATACGCCTACTTGGTAGCTACTATCTCTGCCCCAGTTGGAAAAGTGGTAAAATAGACAGCTGAAATGTTGACTTCAAAAAACTCTGCTTTAGCTGTGATTTAGGGATAAGGAAAACTGCTGCTCCCCAAATTCTCAACCCCAACTATTCCTTTCTTTCTTTCTTTCTTTCTTTCTTTTTTTTTTTTTTGAGACGGAGTCTCACTCTGTCACCCAGGCTTGAGTGCAATGGCTTGATCTCGGCTCACTGCAACCTCCACCTCCCGGATTCAAGCAATTCTGCCTCAGTCTCCCGAGTAGCTGGGATTACAGGTGCCCGCCACCATGCCCAGCTAATTTTTGTATTTTTAATTGAAACGGGGTTTCACCATATTGGTCAGGCTGGTCTTGAACTCCTGACCTCAGGTAATTCACCAGCCTTGGCCTCCCAAAATGTTAGGATTACAGGTGTGAGCCACCGCGCCCAGCTCAATCCCAACTATTGACTATCTATTGCTACCTAACAAGTTACCCAAAACTTAAAAAAGGACAAACATCCAAGAATAAGCACTTGTTTATTACTGTGGTTTAAAACAATAAACATTTATTGTTGCTCACATTTTCTGTTGGTCAGAAATTTTTAAGTGGCTTAGCTAGTTAGTTCTGGCTCTGAAATCCTCATGGGGTTTAGTCAGATTTTGGCTTGGACTGCAGTCCTCTGGAAAGCTTGAATGGTGCTAAAGAATCCGCTTCCAAGTGGCTCGTTCATATGGCTAACTCGTTGGTCATGGAGGGAGGTTTCAGTTCCTCCTCTGTGTGGGCCCATCCACAGAGCTGTGTGAGTGTCTACACTTCACGGTGGCTGTCTTCACCTAGAGCAAATGGTCCATGAAACCAAGGAAGAAGTACCAATGTCTTTTATGACCTAGCCTCAGAGATGATATACCATCACTTATGTAAGATTCTTTTGGTCACATGAGTCAGACCTTATTCGTGCTGGGAGAGGATGAGACAAGGACATGAATACTAGGAGACAAGAATCACTAGAAAGCCTGTCTTAAGGGGCTGGCTACCACATTCTATAAAGTTAGTGAATGGACATCGAGATGCTGTTGCAGAAAAACCCGATGTCTCCACAAGAATATACTTGGAAGCTACAGTGGCAAAAGGAGGAAACCAAGGATCCTTGCCTCATTTGCACCTTCCAAATATGGCTGCAGAGGAGTCTGGCAAATATAGTTTGTTTCTGTGTTTCTTTTGTTTCAGCTTTTACATTTCTGCAACACAGAAAAGCACATTGAAAGGGGGATTGGAATAGATGAGTCCAAGTATATCAGATCCTCCCTAAAGACCATGACTTTATGGTACTCCAGCACCAATATACATTTACTGGATTTTCCATAGCAGAGAACTGAAGCAGTGATAGCAGGGAATGGGTTAGTGTTTTTCTGAGTAGATACAGCAGAATGACAAATGTACAGGCATACCTCGGAGATACTGCAGATTTAATTCCAGACCACCACAATAAAGTGAATATCATAATAAAGTGAGTCATGTGAATGTTCTGGTATCCTAGTGCATACAAATGTTTACACTATACTGTAGTCTACAGAGTGTGCAACAGCATTATGTCTTTGAAATGTGCATACCTTAAGTTAAAAATATTTTATTGCTAAAAATGCTAACAATCATCTGAGCCTTCAGTGAGTCATAATCCTTTTGCTGGTGGAGGGTCTTGCCTCAATGTTGATGACTACTGACTCATTAAGGTAGTGGTTGCTGAAGGTTGGGGTAACTGTGGCATTTCTTAAAATATGACAATAAAGTTTGCAGCATCAATTGACACTTCCTTTCATGAAAGATTTCTCTATAGCACGTGATGTTGTTTGATACCATTTTGCCTATGGGAGAACTTCTTTCAAAATTGGAGTCAATTCTCTCCAACCCTGCTGCTGCTTTATCAACTAAGTTTATGTAATATTCTAAATCCTTTGTTGTCATTCAAACAATGTTCACAGCATCTTCACCAAGAATAGATTCCATTACAAGAAACCATCCATTTTTCTTGGCTCATCCATAAGAAGAAACTTCTCATCCAGTCAAATGTTATCATGAGATTGCAGTAATAAAGTCACATCTAGCTCCAACTTTAATCCTAGCTCTCTTCTTACTTCTATCACATCTGCAGTTATTTCCTCCACTAAAGTCTTGAATCCTTCTAAGTCATCCATAAAGGATGGAATCCTCTTCCAAACTTCCAAACAAATGTTCTTAATGGCATCTAGAATGGTGAATCCTTTCCAGAAGGTTTTCAATTTATTTTGCTTAGATTGATGAGAGGAATCACTATGTATGGCAGCTTTGCCTTAATGTATTTCCGAAACAATAAGATTTCAAAGTTGAAGAACTCCTTGATTCATGGCCTGAAGAGTGGATGTTGTCTTAGCAGGCATAAAAACTTAAATCTCCTTGTAAATCTTAATTATAGCTCTTGAGTAACTGCGTTGTCAATAAGCAGTAACATTTGGAAAGGAATCTTTTTTCTGAGCAGTGGTTCTCAACAGTGGGCTTAAAATATTCAGTAAACCATGTTGTAGATAGATGTGCTCTCATTCAGGCTTTGTCATTCCACTTACAGAGCATAGGCAAAGCAGATTTGGCATAATTCTTGAAGCCCCTAGGATTTTTGGAAGGGTAAATATGAGCACTGGCTTCAACTTAAAGTCACCAGCTGCATTAGCCCATTAGCCCCTAATAAGAGGGTCAGCCTGTCCTTTAAAGCTTTGATGCCAGGCATTGACTTCTCTAACTACTAAAGCCTTGGAGGGCATCTTCTTCCAATAAAAGGCCTTTTTGTCCACAGTGAAAATCTGTTGTTTAGTGTAGCCACTTTCATCAATTATCTCAGCTGGATCTTCTGGAAAACCTGCTGCTTCACCTTGCACTTCTATGTTATAGAGATGGGTTTTTCTCTCTAACTTGGCTGTGGTGCTTTTACTTCTCATTGCTAATTCCAAATCATTTCTTCTCCTCTCTCTTTCAGAATATCCAAACCTCATGAACCAACCTCTTCTAGCTTCTGCTAGCTTCCAGCTTTTCTTCTGCAGCTTCCTCGCCTCTTTCAGCCTTCATAGAATTGAAAACAGCTAGGGCCTTGCTCTGGGTTTGGCTTTGGCTTAAAGGAATGTCTTGGCTGGTTTGATCTTCTATCCAGATCACTAAAACTTTCTCCATGTCAGCAATAAGGATGTTTTATTTTCCTATCATTCATGTGTTTACTGAAGTGTGGCCCTTTTTAATTCCCTTCAAATTTTTTTCCTTCAAAAATGTTTCCTCTGCATTCATGACTTGGCTAACTAGTGCAAAAGGCCAAGCTTTCAGCCTGTCTCTGCTTTCAACATACCTTCCTCACTAAGTTTAATCATTTCTAGCTTTTGGCTTAAAGTGAGAGATGTATAACTCTTTCACTTGAACACTTACAGGCCATTGTAGAATTATCAATTGGCCTAATTACAATATTGTTGTGTCTCAGGAATAAGGAGACCCAAGGAGAGGGAGAGAGACTGGAGAATGGCCAGTCAGTGGCAGTCAACACACACAACATTCATCAATTAAGTTTGCCATCTTATATGGGTACTGTTCATAGCACCCCAAAACAATTACAATAGTAATATCAAAGATCAATGATCACAGATCCCCATGACAGAGACATTAATAATGAAAAAGCCTGAAATAATGTGAGAGTTACAAACCACAGAGACACAAAGTGAACACATGCTGTTGGAAAAATGGTGCTGATAGATGTACTCAACTTATGGTTGCCACAAACCTTCAATTTGCAAAAAATGCCATATATGTGAAGCAGAAGTGAAATGCAATAAAACAAGGTATGCCAGTAGTACAAAGATGAGGGTGCTCATTTTACTATAGTTTGCCTGTTTACCCATGAAGTATAATGTGTAAGGGGTAGTGAGACGGGACATTATGACTGGATGAAAATTGAAGAATCAGGTGATTGACAATGTCTAGGGCACTGCTGGATTGTCTTTACAAGCACTACATACATATTTGCATGAAATGTGCAATTCCCAGTGTGCTAGCTGTATTATATTTCCACTCCTCTAACTCCTTCTCAAGAAAGCATTTCTGAATGCAACTGAATGAGAATTATACTATTGTGGACTAATGTGGAATACATTTTGTTTTATTTTAAAATGATCATCATTTGTAACCAACTGAAATAGTGAGAAATTACTAGTATATGTCCTAACTAATCAAACCTCACAGTTGCTGCCACTCAAGTTGAGAATTGCTATTTCAGTGGGGGAAAGAGAGCAGGCATAGAAGTTTGAGCATGAAAGATTTGGAAGGCTAAGAGCAAAGCTTTTTATATTCTGATATCAAGAACTCCACTTCTCAAGTGGAAGTTGTTTCCTCTCTCACCACAACAGGCACCTCGGAGTCAGAACTTGGCTGTTGTGCTCTTACTTCTCATTGCCAATTCCAAATCATTCCTTCTGCTCTCTCCTTTAGAAACCCCAAAACTTTTAAAATTTAAATTTCTTAAATACTGAAAATTTGTACTCTGACACAAAACTGAAGAGAATAGTACACAGAATCCTTATAGACTCATCATCCAGATTTAACATTATCAAGATTTTTCCACACTTGCTTTATCTCCTTTTTTATTACTGAAATATTTTAAAGTAAATAAATCCTAGACATCATGTCATTTCATCCCTATACATGGCAGTGTACATCCTTAACTATAATGTCATTTTTTGCTTTTTTTTTTTTTTGGAGACAGGGTGTCACTTTGTCACCCAGGCTGGACTGCAGTGGCTCAAACATGGCTCACTGAAGCCTCGACCACCCTGGGCTCAGGTGGTCCTCCTACCTCAGCCTCCTGAGTAGCTGGGACTACAGTTGCAAGTCACCACACCAGGCTATTTTTCCTATTTTTTTTTTTTTTGTAGAGACAGGATTTCGTCATGTTGCCCAGGTTGGTCTCACGCTCCTGGGTTCAAGCAATCCGCTTGCCTTGGCCTTCCAAAGTGCTGGAATTACAGGTGTGAGCCACCGTGTTTGACTGTAAAATCTTTTTTTTTTTTTTTTCTGAGACAGAGTGTTGCTCTGTTACCAGGCTGGAATGTAGTAATGCAATCTCGGCTCACTGCAACCTCCGCCTCCCAGGTTCAAGCGATTCTCCTGCCTCAGCCTCCCGAGTAGCTGGGATTACAGGCGCCAGCCACCACAACTGGCTAATTTTTTTGTATTTTCAGTAGAGGAGGAGTTTCACCATGTTGGCCAGGCTGGTCTCAAACTCCTGACCTCAGGTGATCCACCCACCTTGGCCTCTCAAAGTGCTGGGATTACAGGTGTGAGCCACCAGCCTAAGTCATTTTTTTCTATAATCACAATGCCATGATTACAACTAATAAAATTATTATGGATTTCTTGATATCATTTAGTCCACATTCAGTAGTCTCAAAAATGTCTATCTACAGATGACTTAATTTAATCAGGACCCAAACAATTCTACACATCCCAGTTGGTTGTTATGTCTCTTAAATTTCTTTTAATCTAGGACAGCAATCCCCCCACTCCCTTTCCCAAATGCCTTTTGTGTGAAACCAGGTCAATTGTCCTATTGAATGTCTCATATTCTAGATTTGTCTGTTTGCTTTCTTGTGGTGTTATTTTACTTATCCCAATAGCCCACATATTTTCTGTAAATGGGAAGTTAGTTCTTAGGGCTTAATTATCTTAAGGTTCAACATTTTTGGCAAGAATACTTCCTAGGAGGTGCTGCTCTGCATACTGCATTACACCAGGAGGCACACAATACTTAGCTGTCCTGTTTTTAGTGATGCTAAGATTGATCAATGTTTTCAAGTGGTGACAGTCTAATTCCCCCACTGCAAAATTCCCCATTAACCTTTCTCCTAATGGTTTCATCTAACGATGATCAGTTCCTAAGTTATTTCAGTCAAGGTTACACAATTATTTTAAAATGCCTTTTACTTTTATCTGGTATTATTCTGTGAAAAGCAACTTTCATTACTTAGGAGTCATTTTGTTTTCCTGAAATACAGAGAACAGACAAAGTAGAATAAATGTTCAATTAATTCTCTTTAATTGTAATTAATCTTTTTGAGGGGTGTATCAAGATATTCAGTGTTTCACTCAATTGTGGTTATATATTTTGGTGCTCAAATCAATCATCTTTGGCCACTGAGAGCCCCTCCAATTTAGCTCTCTTGTCTATTTGACAGAACTCCATTAGTTTCTGATAGTTAATTTGCTTTCTGACACACCTAGATTTTTCAGGTTTATCTTGTAGTTTTCCTACACCAGTTCTGAAGTCAGCCTCTCCTCCAGGGAGCCTTTCTTCAATTTAGTGGAAAACAGTTTTGGGAGGCCAGAAACAGGCCCTAGGGATGCTCATTGCATTGGATTTTTATTGCTTCTAGGCATTTCAATTGATAGAGCTAGGGAATATGTTTTTTTTTTTAACAGAAAACTGTCAGGGGTTTAGACTGGTATTTTAAATTCAAATTAAACATTAAATAATTTTTTACTTAACTTTTAAAATACCTGCACTTAAGTCTTGAAAATTTTCTCCCTAGCAACAATAACATAATCATTTTTTGCTTTCGCTTCAATATATATAAAAATGTTCATATAATGCCAATATTACAACTAACAAGCTAATGAATGAAATTTACTAAGATTTCTTTGCAGTTCAATTTGTCCTTGGAATATACTCCATTAAGGATATTCATTGAAAATACTGTTTTCTAAAGCCTTTTGGGTAATTCTTTTCTTCGTATGGTTATACCAATTTGAAATTCATGCCATGTCATCCTCATATCTCTTCCTTACTGAAGATTTTAGCTTTCTGGTTACCTCTTCACCCGCTAAGACCTAATTTAAGGTCACCCAGTAACAGTCAGGATTTGAATCTAGGCAGTCTTATGGCAATGCACCCTTTTGCTTACTGCACTAATACTTCAGCTGGTTTCCTGATCATAGATCTGAGTTTCCAAAGGGTTCAGTCAAAGAGTTTGCATGGAAATGGTGGTGGGGGAGGGGAAGGATTGAGTAAGATTATGAAGGCTCAGACTTCTGGAAAGGACTAATGTAAATGTGGATGTGAGCATAATGGGATTAATCTGACCAGAGAATCTCTTGAATCTATTCGGAGCTGCTTATTCTGTAGCCCTGAATGGTACAGCTGTTGGGAAAGGCAGTTTTCTTGATCAGGAACAGGAGGTACTGTGAAGCTTTCCAAGCTACTGTACTCTCATGTTTTCCTCTTCTCTTGGACAGTTTTTACACATTCTACAGATACCTTAAATCTACCTCCAGGAAAAGCTTCCTCTAATCACTCCTACATTAGGTTGGAGGACCCTGCTATGCACTTCCATGTCCTCCTATTGTTCAGCATTTTTCTCATCCAGAAAGATGCAAAGTGGGTGAAGATAAGGTCTCTATCTTGCTCACATTGTATCCCACCACTTAGCATAGTGTCTTGGCTAATAGACTCTCAATAAATATTTGTTAAATTAATGCAATATATTCAGTGAATGAGTTAGTAATTAGGATCAGAAAGATCAGAAATGAAAGATCAGAATGGCTGATCTACCTCCTCTACCTTTTGTTGGCATGTCAGCATAAAAACAAAAATGACTACCAAAAGCCTAAAAGCTTGAATATATAAGAAAACAGGCTCTCTAAAATCTAAGATTTATACAGACATGTGAAAATCCATGAAAGAAGATAACACATCCAAATCTTTAGGAGAGAAATACTAATCATTGCGAGGCATTCTTTAGGGAAGAAAAAGATATTGTCATTAGGCATATGTTGTTGAACATTTGTGAAAGCAGCAGCTTCCAGCTGAATGTCCTGACTCAGATCTGTCACGCCATATTTGGCTTTATCTAAAATATGCCGTGCCTACCCAGTTCTTGGAGAGGGGAAAATGTGCAGGCTTTTGAATCGCCTAAACAGAAATATAGCTTATTGGGAAGTTAAACAGATATGTGGAAGATTCTTTTATTTTTGTTTTCAATTGAATAGGTAATATATTCACATAGTTCAAAAGTCAAATGATATAAAATGGTATACATTAAGAAGTTTCTTTCCCATTCCTATCCCTGACCACCTCATTCCCTTTATGCTTCCACACCACTAATAACAACTTTTTTTCCAATATTTATTTATGCAGCTGGAAATGTTTGCATGCTAATACCCCTCCTCCTCTCCTCCTTACACAGAATATAGTACTATATGGATATTGCTCTATAGCTTGTTTTTTTTTTTCTGCATATATCCTGGAGATAGTTCTATATCAATACATTAACATCTTCCTTTTCCTTTTGTTTTACAGTTGCATTGTGTTCCAAAGTGTGAAGGATCCACAGTTCATATAACCTGTTCCCTATTGATGGTATGTAAGCTATTTCCAATCTTTTGCTGTAACAATGATGTAATGAATAACCTTAAACATGAAAGCGAAGATTATCTTAGACTAGTACAAATAAGAGTGGATTGCAGCATTAAGTGGGAACTGTCTGGCAAGTAGCTAAGGTAGGAGTCCCTCTGTGGGACTGGGGATTAAGGGTGTTGTGAGGGCACCGTAGTCAGTTGAATGTGTAATGAATGACCAGACAGATCTGTGCAAGAACAAGTTTTTTTCTTAGATTCATTTTTCCCAAGTGAAATAAACAGGAGGTTTTAGAACAGCATCAAGTAGGGAGACTCATCTGTAGAGCTCTAGGTGTCCCTAAGTTTAATGTTTTTAGTGTTTAGAAAGTAACATCTAATTTACACAATAATTAGAAAAGCTTATTCTCAGCCACTTCCCCAAATTCCAGTAACTTTTTTAACAGGCCAAGACTTGTGATTAAGGATTTAAAAAGGCTCCCTGTCTGATAAGGCTCTGGCAGTCTAAACAGATGTAGCACAGAAGGCACTATTGACGGAGCATCCAACATCCATCCTCCTTCATTCCTGCTGGCAGAGCCCTGACTTTGCCAGGTAGTCCTTTCCACTATGTGGCACAGACTGGCCTCATTCCCATCTCAGGGTGGATCCTGATTGGTCTAAATCAATCATGCTGGCAACATGCCCTATGAAGATGCTTGGCTGAGGTATTTGCATATGACCCAATTTTGGCCAATGACACTGGCAGACAAGCTGTCTGGAGGGGGAGGGTAGGCTTTTAGGGGAGCAGTTAAGAGTCATCATCCTCTTTTCTTTGTGGGCCAAGAGGTGGTATCTCAAGTCTGCCCAGCTCTGTTGGTCTCGTCATAGTAGAAAGCAGAATATCCCTGACCTGACTCAGCCACAGCTACCTCATCGACACCTGGGGAAAGGAGGGCTGAATAGAACAGCAGGCACCTGGGCAGGTACTCCTTCAAACAACTTTCTTTAAATAATTGTTAAATATATGGAGTCAGGTTGACAAAGATTTTCTATTAATATTTTGTTTACTAGAAACAAATTAACTTGAATTCATTTTCTCTAACTGAAGCAGAGTTAGTATTCTGAAAATACCAGTCAGTTCACTTCTCCTGTAGCTCTCCTCTTTTCAAGCTCTCTTTCATAATTTTTTGGAACCAGACAAGTTCCTTAGGGCACACTGAAGAGCTCACAGTTTAGGTAACAAAAAGTCACACCTATCAGCTACACGGCACTACTCATACATTATTTGCTTTTAGGATCTCTGTTCTGCTTTCATTTGATAGCTACTGCTTGTAGATGTTGCAGAAAAATTCAGCAGGGATATAGGTCTGCTTAAATTTCAAAGGCAGTAGTTTGGAGGAGGCTGATTTACATTTTGTCACTTTGTTCCAGTGATAAGCATCACTTAATAGAGCAACATACCATAATAGATAAACTGGTTGTTTATCCCCTGATGTGGCTCTGGGTCACAGATTAAATATGAGGACTGACAGAGTGGAATATAAAGTACCATGGAGCACAGAGGAAGAAAACAATGCCTTTTTAAGGCTCGTAAGAAGGAGTTTGCTCCTTCTGGAGCATGGGTTTTAGAGCCAGAAAACAGGCCCAGCTACTTCCTTAATAGTACCCAGAACAAAAATTAAAATATGGGGCCGCTTGTTAAAAAATTAATAAGAATTTCAGGACAGCAACAGTGAGCATTAAACCAGGTGTGGGGGCCTGTGTAGGCGGCATACCCAGGGCCTTAGGTTCAAAACTCACTCTTGCCTCTCCAAACCTTCCTGGCTTTGGACAAGTCACCCTGAGTCTCCCTTTTTTCACCTGTAAAATTGTGATAACTGAACCTCCCTTGAAGAGTTGTTATGAGGGCGGAATGAAAAGCAACTGACACATGATAGGTGCACATTCCTCTTGGCCTATGTTGTGGGCTCTTCTGCGGTTGTTCTTCAGAGGCATCTATCTTTGACTTTCTACTCTCATTTCCCACTTTCAAAATTTTTCAAAAGGGTAACAGGGTGAATCTTATTAAATGGCCCGTATCTGACGACTTAGGATCTACAAAACGGCAAATAAGAATCAAACGTATGTGTTCCTTAGCACAGCTTGGAAAAACTATGGTCCTCAGACCAGGGCAACTGGGCTCTTTCCCCTGCGCCCGAGTTTTGGGGGACACGCGCCCCTACCCCTGCCCTACTCCCCCGACGCGATCTTCCAGACGCGCTCTTCCCCCACGTAACGTGGAGTCCCACTCCCCTTCTAGACCAACTCCAGTACCCGGAATTCCGGGATTCATACCCAAACGGCCCTCAGCCTGCTCCAGAACTGTTCGGCCTCTGCCCATGGTACTTCTCCCAGCAGGCTGGGCGCAAAACTTAGGCCCCAAGGATGACCACGAGGCCGCAGTTTGGGGTGGATCAGCCGAGCTAGGACTTGCAGGTTACGGGAGGTAGGAGGAGCGGTAGAGCGGCGTGAGGGTCGGCACGCATGCGCACCAGGCCCCTCGCAGAACAGCGCGGATCTCGGTGGGAAAACGCGGGCTGGGTCCGTGGCTTCCGTTTGTACGTTTGCCCCTCCTCTCGTGCCCCTCCCTCTCTCTCATATAACGGGCCAGCCTGGCTTTCAGGGTCCCCTATATTATGGCCCCAACCTACTGTTTACAGTTTTATCTGCACACATGCTTCTCTTCACCTCTTCCCAGCTGCTATGATTCCCTCAAGTATTCTGGGCATTTAAAAATACCTCTATGCTTTCTACACGATGCTGTCTCAACCCCTTCTCCCTTTTCTCCACCTGAGGAAATTAATCATCCCTAGGAGTCCTCCCCGCCAACCCAACCCTTACCACCAGGCAGGGCTAGATACTACCTATGTCATTCCCCTGTGATCACAGTATATGTAATTATTATTATTATTATTATTATTGCCCTTAGACTGTATGAGGGCCCTTCCAGGGCAGTAAACATGCTTCTTTATGCTTTTTCTTAGTGCCTACCCCAGCACCTGGCACTCAGTCGCCAAAAATTATCTTTCAATGTGCTGTACTCATCAAAATCCCAGTTCCTCCAGTGACCAATTAAGCAAAATTCCCGAAACCAGTCTCCTCTTCCTTAAAATAGAAATGAGCACACTTTCCTTCTTGAATAGTCCTAAAGATTAAATAAAGTAATTCATCCAAATTGCTTCAGCACAATGATAAATAGTATGCGCTCAATAAAGGATATCCATGATTAACTTAGCTCCTATATTCTGATTCTTGGTAACCTGTAGGAGGAAGTAAATAGTCCTTTGAAGCTGGCAGTGTGATTTCTATTTTGACGAGAAAAGTTTGTATTTAATAGCATAATCTTAATAGAAGTGTGAAAAAATGGGTGTAAAAAATTACCTGAGGTAAGGTAACACTTGCTTGGAAATAGTTTTATTAAAAGGCACCAAGTCATATTTTTTAAAAGTAAATTCATTATGTAACTTGGTAGCCTTCAGCCAAAATGGGTTGAGAAAAATATTAACAATTTACAATACCAATTTATTGAGAGGTATTCATATAATGTTTAATACTGTCAAATACCTAATTACAGGAAGATAAGAAAATAATCACGCTTGAGAACTTTTAAAAGAATTTTCATGGATATACATATATATACTTATACTACTAATACGAAAGCTATGCTTTTATAACTATTCTTACAAATGTAGGTATTACTACAAAAATGCTGCAAGCATAGCATATAAACACCATTCAGGCTTAGATTTTTGTTTAAAAAGGAAAAACTTAGATTACAAAAAAATGCTAATAGAAACAGAAAACAATTTCTGAGTTACTCTATAGATCATGTCTGCTATGATTTGTTACCCCAAATTGTCTAATTGTCTATTAGCATATTTTGCAATATTAAATTAAGCTACTGATATTTGCATTATTGCACATCTAAATTCTCTTTTTGAGAAAACAAAAAAGGGAATATTACCTAAGCTTACAGAAAAAATAAAAATGGTTTTATATAACTTATTTGAATCATATTGCTAATATAGAATAAAATTGACCCACTTTGTTAAAGAACTTGATCTCAATCATTTTCCAAGCTAGTGCAAAATAAAATAAAGTCAGACAATTTTTTTCCCGCAAAGTATTCACGCTACTATGCTGATAACTGTTTGCTTACAATCTCAACCATGGGAGACTATAAGCCTAACTATCTACAATGGGTAATTGTGCTAATTATTTTTCACAATGGCACATCTCACTGCATTTAGATTGACTTAAATCATAGAAGTTGCCAATTTAAAATCTTAAAATATATGAAGACATCTGAGGTTGAGAATTAATAAGTTATGGGTAGGAGAAGATACTACTAGTAAATTTAAGATTTCTAAGGCACAGAAGGAAATCTGGCAAATCTTGTGTATTCTAGGTGGTAGAAATGAAAATTAATAATGGCTTTACAATAATCACAACAATATCATAGTAAAGTAGCTTTTCTTTGAGTTGCCTTTTGTGCTTAAAAGTATAATAAATGGGATATCATCTTTACTCTTGCCATAATGCTAAGACACAAATATTTGAATTCTGAATTGCAGGCCAGAGGAAGCAGAGACTTGCTTATGGAAAGAGATGGCGGAGTTTGCCATTGAGTTCTCTCTCCTTGCTTAAAAGATCCAGGCTGTGCTTTTTGAAGGCTTCAGACTGCAGCCTGAGTTCATCGTAGGCCTTCTGGATCCCATCTACTTTGCACTGAAGCTCCCTGACTCTCAAGTTGCTGTCCACAGCCACTGCCTCTTGCTTAAACCGCTCCAGCGCATGCTTCCTGCCCTCATTTGCTATCTCCAACTTTTCCTCAAGCTGGCGGATCTCTGCCTGTTTGTTCTGAAGCACTTTGCCCCTTTCCATGCACAGCTGCAGCAACTCCTCTTTCTCTCTAGTGACGGTCTGCAGCCTGGCCTGCAGCTCCTGGCTTAGGCTGCTGTGTGTCTCCTCTGCCTTAGCCATCTGCTCCACAGCCTGCTGGTGCTGCTGCTTGAGAGTCTGCAGCTGGCTGCGCAGCTGTTCTGTCTCCTTGGTGTGGGTGCAGGCCTGCTGGCTCTGTAGCTCCAGCAGCTCCTTCTCCCGCGCCTGTGCCTGGCAGGCAACCTGAGCACACCTCTCCTTCAGCGTTTCTAGCTCCCCAGTGAGGGCCTCACACCGGACTGTGAGCTGTAATACTTTTGCCTCCTCATCCTTCAGAGCCTGGCTGAAGAGGCTGCTATTCTCCAGCCTCAGTTTCTCATTCTCCTCCCTCAGCTTGATGTTCTCACTCTTGTATTCATCCTTGAAGCGGATCATCAACTCGTGGTTGGCTGCTAGGGTCATAAAGCGTTCCTCTAGCTTCCCAGTGTACTCACCCTGGGCCTTGAGCTTCTCAGCCTCCTGCATCATCTTCTCCTCCAGCTCTGCATTGAGTAGGTCTAGGATCTGGCAGCGCTCCAGGGCCTCATCTGACCTCCGCTTCAGGATGCAGATGAGCTGGGCCTGATCTTCAATGCGGGAGCTAAGCATAGCCTTCTCGCTCCTCTCCTCCTCTGACAGTCCCCGGAGGTTTGCCAAGGCTTCCCTCAGATCGTCCAGTTCCTTAAACTCCATCTCCTCTTCCTCGTTTTTCAGTTTTTCATTTTGCTTCTCTAACCGTTCTTCAGGGGGCGAGGTGTCCATCCTGGGAGCCTGCTCTTTCTGGGGCATAGGTGCTCTCATCCACTAAGGGCTGACTACAGTCTTTTCCCCTCAGATTTCAAAAGCTGCAGGGTGTTGCTAGGGACTCTTGGCACTCCCCAGCAGTTGGTTTTTCCAGTAAGGAGTCCTGTGATTGGTGGACAGGTCTTCAGAATGTTATGAAGTAACAACAGGGGAATCTGGGGGAGTCCAGAGCCAATCTGGTAGGGTTACTTTTGCCTTTCTAACCAATCACAGCTCTCAGTTGTCAACTGTCTCAGTGTCTGGCCGATACAGCAGAGAGATGCCAACCCCACTCAATCTCCAGCCGGCATCAGGGGAGGAAGCCTGACTCCACCTAATTTCTGGTAGTAGTAAACAAATGAAGCAGGCAATGATATATTTCTCCTCCTCCCCTCTTCAGTTATGGTGTAAATAAATTACTGTTTGTGGAAAAATGGTTGGCTCCTCAAAAATTTGCAGTCTATGAATACAAAGTAGTAGTGGTATTCTGAGAGCCAGGACCCTAAAAGGCTGCATATCTGCACCCCTGTTGTTTGGCACAGCTCCCTTTTTGTATTTAAGTATTAAAATAGCAAACCCCAGTGAAATTTCTTTTGTTGTCCTTAGCATTGTCCCCACCTGGGCATAAATACTCTTTATTAGATATTTAACACCCCCTGTTTTTACCCATTATTAAAGTAAGGTTACAGAAGGAAGTTTAGTGAACCATATAAACATTAAAACAGAAAAAATAAGATCCAAATGAAGTTTGCCATTATATACCAAAGTCAACTCCTGATAGATTAAATGTAAACAGAAACTAGAAGAAAAAGAAGGTAAACATCAAATCTCTGGGGCTAGGAAGGATTTTTTTTTTTTTTTAATGTTAAACATTATGTAAGATCAGAAAAGGAAAGCTTACTCAAAAGTTATGTATGATTTTAAAATTATGTGACTTCTGAGGTCTCTCCAGCCCTTTCTTCTACTGGATTTTCCTGACATTTTACTCCTCAGACAAACCCAACTACTGAAGCCAAACCCAAATCCACTAACCAGCTCTCCGGCCCTATCTTTTGGTGTTCCTCTGCTTGGAATGACTTTCCTACTTTGTCCCTTGTCACTCTAGTAAAGCTTTTTATTCTTAGTTAAGAATCATCTCTGAAGCCTTTTCCTGGCCCCGACATGTCCAACTGGCCACTCACGTCTTTTAGTGCATCCACTATAGCCTATTTGTACTTATGGTGGAGGATGTGAAAATTTTATTACAGTCACTGTTTATCTGCCAGCTTCCCTCTATTAGACTGTAAGATCCTTAATGGCAGGGACTGCATCTATTTCATCCTTGATGATTAGACTAGTGCCTGGCACATGGGGGAGATTCAGATAAATGTGTATTAAGCGGAAGGTAAAATCAAATTGAGAAAATATCCATAATATGACAGACACTACATCACTACATTTTTTTTTTTTTTTTTTTTGAGATGGAGTCTCCCTCCATCGCCCAGTCTGGAGTGCAGTGGTGCGATCTCGATTTCACTGCAACCTCTGCCTCCTGGGCTCAAACAATTCTGCCTCAGTCTCCCGAGTAGCTGGGATTACAGGTACATACCACCACACCCAGCTAATTTTTGTATTTTTAGTAGAGGTGGGGTTTCACCATGTTGGTCAGGCTGGTCTTGAACTCCTGACCTCAAATGATCCACCTGCCTCAGCCTCCCAAAGTGCTGAGATTACAGGCATGAGCCACCACACCCAGCCCAGACACTACATTTTTTAAATAAAGATTTTATGCATATTAACAAAACATTAACATCTAAAAGAAAATAAACAATTCACAAAATGGCCAAGAATTGAACCTCTACAGTGATCCAATAAATACAAGTTAAAATTAGACATAATTTCATGTATCAAATTAGTCAAAAACTTTTCTCTTAAGACTAGCCAAGACTGGAAAGGCGTATTGAAATAGGCACTCTCTTAAACTGTTGGTGAAAGTCAGTTGACAGTAGGTATTGAGAAAGTAAGATATTTTTATGGCTTTTGAACTAGTAATTCTTCTGGGGAGACCTTTGCTTAGGAAATAATCTGAAATAAAACATTTTGCTCAAAACTTTTCATTGTAGTGTGGTTTGTAACAACTAAAAGTTGGAAACCCAAGTGTTCAAAAAAAGAGGAATGGTTACAAAAATTATGATATATTCATACAACAAATACTGTGCAGCCACTAAACATTATTACATTTACAGGTAATTTTAATCGCACGGAAAAGTCTTATGTTAGAAATATAACTGAAAAGGCAAAATACAAAACTTAAAATTCAGATGATTTCAATCCTGTGAAAATTAAGGGTAGGGAAAAGAGTTGACTATTCCTGTGGTCACAGTTTCTGGTGGTCAGACTTACTATCTCCCAAGTCATTATGATAAGGAAAAACCCTGGGTGTCAATATAGATATGGGATGAATTTTTAAATGCTTCAGATTTCACTGGGAGCAAAACAAATCTGAAAGAAGAGTTTCAGGTTTTTCCCTCACTGTCAAAGATCAATGTCTCATATTTCAAATCCTGAATTTCTTATCTATGGAAACCAAGACTGAGGACTGGGGAAATTTCCTAAGCTGAAAATTTAACAACTACATAAACAATAGGATATTGAAGTTTTGTGAAGTGAGTTCCAAAGACTTTAAAAATGTGAATTAAACTTATTTGTAATTTTTCCACATTTCTCTTCTGTCCTTTTCCTTAAATTTCAAGCTTCATATGCTTAAATGGAGCTCATCTAGTCATTTTCAAGGCAAATGACTAGAGAGTTAGGATGGTCCTTAAATAAAAGGGTCTTACAAACACTGAAAATTTTATTTGTTGATTATATGGTTGTCTGATATCGTAAAGTGAATTCACAAAATATATTTCCAAAGGGGAGGAAAAGAATTCAGAAAAATACTCAAAAAATATACATACCCTATTTTTTTTTTTTTTTTTTTTTTTTTTTT
>NW_016814438.1:2243578-2255298 GCF_001698545.2 Rhinopithecus bieti
TTTTTTTTTTTTTTTTTTAATACCAGTCAGGGTCTCACTGTGTTGCCCAAGCTGGAGTGCAGTAGTGTGATCATAGCTCACTGCAGTCTTGAATTCCTGGGCTCAAGCAATCTTCCTGCCTCAGCCTCCCAAGCAGCTAGGACTACAGGTGTGTACCACCATGTCCAGCTAAATTTTCCACATTTAAAAAAGCTTATATTTCTTTTTTGCAAATATATTTTAATACCCGTTTCTATTAAATTTGTATTTACATTATTTAAAATAACATACATCTATAGATTATTTATCAAGGCCAAGAATCTGATAAGATCCTAATCAATATTCATTCATTTATTCAATCAACATTTGCAAGGTTGTTTACAATGCTAGGTGCTAAAAATATATTAATAAAATAGATATGGTCACTATCCTCAAATAACTTAGTTTAGTAATCACTTTGGTTCCTCTCTGTTGTGGTTGTCTTCTTTGCTCAATCTTTTTTTCTAGCTACCCTCCTAAAAGTATCCTGTATATTCCCTTCCCAGAGATCCAAGGTGACCAGTGCTCTCTCTAGTGGTGACCAATGAGTCCTCTCCACTTATCTTCACGTCTTTCCATGCCTCCCTCCCTTTTAAAACTACCATTTACAGAGCTCTTCTAGGTAGTGGGCATTTATTTGTACATCTTTCACTTAATTCTAATGATATTCTTGAAGGGTAGGCATTATTATCCACATTTTATAGATTACAGGTAACAAAGAAACCAAGGTTCAGAGAGGTTAAGCAAATTATCTCATGTCACCCAGAGAATAAGTGATACAGCCAGAATTCAAGTCTAGATCTTTTTGATACCAAAGCCCATGATCTTAGATCACACTTCATTTGTCCATTTGATCATTCATTCATCTCACATAGACTGAGAAACTATTATATCTAAGATTGAAGTCCCAACTCTCAGGATGATTACAGTTTAGTGATAGAGACAGATAAACAGATAACAACAATTCAGTGTGACCACTGCTAAAGTAATCATGGATAAATTAGACATCACTCTTTTCAAAAATACAGTGGTAAATACTGGATGTTACTGAAGGCACAAAGAAGGATACAAAACCAGTCTTGGATGGAAGGGGCATATTAGTCAAGATTGTTTTAATAGAAACCCAATTTAATTTAGCTAAGCAAGTGGAAATATATTGGCTCACAGAAAGTGCACTGAAGGAGCTCATAGAGTCAAAGCAGGAGTGGCAGGAACTAGGTAGGACCCCAGGAACCAAAACTGCAGATGCAAAGCCACCAGAACTCTTTATTTCTCCATCTATTTCTCATCTCTATTGTAGACAGGGTGGATGTGTGATTTTCTCCAGCCACAGTTTGCACCAAGGACAGGGTAGTTCCACTGAATTTATGTGGGGATGGGATCTGTAACAGTGGAAAAAAAAGAAAGCAAAAATTTTGAGGCTAGTGGCAAGAGAGTGGTTGACTGGATACAGAAGTGATAGTGGGAGGTGACTGATAGGGGTTTGAGGGATGGAGTCCACAATGACTTTTAAAAATAATGTTACAGAATAATGAACTGAAAGCTAAGAGCATAGAAGATTTTGGTCAGAGTGGGATGTTTACATTTAATGCTTCAATGGTAGAACTTCCCAGTTACAAGGAAGTTCATGGATTTGTGTGGCTGAAAAGGAATAGAGGTTAAGGACATTCAAATTGAGGAAGTCAAGGAACTAAGAAGCCCGGTGTCTGATGAACATTCATATGCTGTAGAGTTAGGTGCCAGGGTCATCAATGAATGAGTTGAGAAGGATGGTAGAGGACAAGAATGAGTGGAAGGGATAATCATAACAGCAAACATTTATAGAATGCTATCTGTCAAAAGTGAGCACTATATCGATTCATTTATTTTCACCTATAGAGTAGGCACAATGTCCCCCCCTTTTTGTTTTTTTTTTTTTACAGATGAGACACAAAGAAGTTAGACAACCTGTCCTAGGTCACACAGCTACTAAGTGGTTTAACTGAGATTCAAATCCAAGCTGCCTGTTTCTGGAGGTCACTTAACCATTACACTGTACTCCCTTCCTGATAATGCTGTACTCCTTTCTAAGGCTGGACAACACACAGCCTTAGAAACATTTACAGGAAGAGAGAGGAGCAATGATCTGAAATCTGATCCCACATCCTGATTGAAGTACTGGGTGTGAGAGAGTGAGTCTTTTTGTAAGGTTGAAGGAGAACCAGTTCTTTTAGAAAAAGCCAGCCAAAGAAATAGAGGGAATAGTCTGTGATTGAATCAAGTATGTGGGGACATGTTTTTTATAAAACAAACTAGTCAATAAGCCTGGGAGAGTGAAGATGAGAGTAGATGACAGAGCAATCCCAAAGCAGAATGGGAATGAAAGTACAGTGGAAGGAGATATTTGGGGCTTTTTACTCCTATAGTGTGTATGGATGCCAGGGATCTGAAAAGATGTCTAAGCAAGTTCCCTGGAAAATACAGCTGAGGGGAAGGGTGGTAGGCATCTCTGAAAGAAGCTAGCCTAGGTTAACAGTAACCATGCTTTGGGTGCACTGCTAGACCATGTGAGAAGTCCATGGAGTTCCCAGGATCCTCACCACCTACTTAGAAGCTACAGCAGTCATGGTAAGTGGAAGAATTTAGGCCTCTCTGAAAAGAGTCAGCAGTGACCCTTAGAAATTTTACTTCATTTTAAAAATAATGGTATTTTGAAATATTTTCACTTGAGGTAGAAACAAATTGCATGTATGCCTAGCTCTTGATTTCGCCAGTGTCTATATAACATCCCATTCTTCTAATAACGAACCATTTTCCTTTGGCCACAGCGTGGGCACATTACCCAGGCTAGGTGAATCATATTATACCATCCACAGTGAATGGTCCAATAGGTGGGCATATGACACAGATCTGGCCAGTTTCCACCATAGGTCTCTCAAGCTGAACCTAGGAAAAAGAAGTGCTTTAGCTGAGAGGTTGTGATGCTGAACCTGGCTGAGGTGCTATTTCTCACTCCCTGAAGGACAGAGATCCCATCTGAGTTTCTGGTTCCAGCCTGCAGGTTCCCAAAATAACCTAGGTTCCTGCAGTACTTCTTTATTCTGTGACCTAACCTAGTACATTTCCAATAAATCCTCCTTTCTGGCTTATTCGCAGTTGGGCTTCTGAAAAAAAACAAAACAAAACAAAACAAAAAGCCCTAAAATATGTAGTTCAAGAAAATGCCTCCAGCTTAAAAAAATGTACTTTGAAGTTTTAGCAGGGTCTTTGCCTAAAAGTTATACTGGCTCAAAAGCATGTCAACCCGAGTTCACTAAAGAATTCAAGTTGCCTACATTTTTTTAAAAGAGACAGGATATCTCTGTGTCTCCCAGGCTGGAGTGCAGTGGCACAATCAAAGCTCACTGCAGCCTCAAACTCCTAGGCTCACGCGATTCTCCCACCTCAGCCTCCCAAGTAGCCAGGACTATAGGCACACACCGCTAAGCCCGGCTAATTTTTTTAGTTTTTCTAGAGATGGCATCTTGCTATGCTGCCCAGGTTGGTCTTGAACTCCTCAATCAATGCTCTTGCCTCAGCCTCCCAAAATGTTGGATTCACAAGCGTGAGCCACCACACCCAGCCATGCTTACATTTCATAAAGCATGAAGCTCACACTTGGCCTCCCTTTTGAACCAGGAGAGATTCACTTTATGATTTACACTTTCTTTTTCATGTGAAACATCTCCTTGGACTTCTTGAGTCAGTCAGAAGTGCTGCGGATAGATGCAAGGAAGGTGGGGGGTTCTATTGTCCACTTTGGTGTTTTGAAGATGAGGGATCGGGGGATAGGACAAGGCAGGCAGTCCTGGTCCTAGATGGAGAGATAATGGAGCCAATCTCATTAGTGCTCCAGAGCTGGCCAGATGCTGGTTTTACAGGTAACTGAAAGAAAGGCTGAGAAAGTCACATGTACTATGATGTGGCAGAAGCCAGAACAGGGTTTGTGCTTCTGCCACTGTGCTCTAGAAGTGTAACTCTAATTAGCTCATTTTGCCCTTCCTTAAGTTCACAGCAGGAATGGGAAACAGAGCTGGACTAAGCACTCTAATAAAAAACCTGGGTTGGGAGACCGAGGTGGGCAATTCACAAGGACAGGAATTCTCGAGACCAGCCTGGCCAACGTGGTAAAACACCATCTCTACTAAAAATACAAAAATTGGCCAGGCGTGGTGGTGGGCACCTATAATCCCAGCTACTCAGGAGGCTGAGGCAGGAGAATTGCTTGAACCCAGAAAGCGGAGGTTGCAGTGAGCCGAGATCACGCCATTGCATTCCGGCCTGGGTGACTGAGCGAGACTCCATCTCAAAAAAAAAAAAAGACCTGAGGAGACAATGGAAAGGGCATTAACCTAGGTTAGTTGCTCTTATTGGCAAGTGGGTAGAAGATTCTAGTATCTGTTTGGGAAAAGAGGCAAGTATTCTAGTCGTTTTCAATGACATTTATGAGATGCTTGTTGTAAGATCCCAAGTTCACCTGTCACTCAGGCTTTCTTGAACCTACATTAAATCAGTGCTTGTTTTGAGAAAATTAAGCTGATTGGGTCCTAAGGAAGAGTAATGTGCTTCATATACTAAAATCATCCCCAAAGCATTTTAACTACTTAAAAAAAAAATCCTTGAGATCTGCTATGTCCTTTAAAACAAAATAAATAAAAATAAAAATCCTACTCTTAATAACATAGCCAAAGTTGCCCACTTAGGGGAGATGATTCCCAGAATTGCAGTGAAGACTAGAAATATTAGCCCAGAAGAAGTTCATTAGCCTTGTTAGGAAATTTAGATGTTTAGAATTCCTAAAATATTTTATTTAAAATGAGAAGTCAGGCTAATTTTCTAATACAATTTAAATCAAATGATAATTTATTCTAAGGGTTTTTACAAAATACTTTATGAAAATTTAACATACATAAGAAGTACAGTATAACTGAACAACTTACATTCCAATTAAAACTTTGTTGTAAAACATGTTTGTGACTACTCTTATGCTGCTTTCATATAATAAAGTTATAAGAAAAACAATCATATATATGCAGGGTTTTAAAAAAATAAACTCATAAAAATACAGGCTTGAGACCTATCTTAGAATTAAGTCAAAACAAGCCAACAACTGAATTTTACCTATGGCCAGTGGGTGGCACTAAAATACATTTGAGGCTTGTTTTAACTGCCTGTGTTCTCAAGGCAGAAAACACCCGTAAATTCAGTCTCATTGTCCTAACATGGAATTCCACATTTTATTAGAGATTGCAGAGTAAATAGTTTCTTAAGATCCACCTTTTTTTTTTTTTATCATCACTGATGTTCTGTCTCCATTCCCCGCCCCACTTTGAGTATCTTTCTGCTAACTTTTTCCCACAACCTACAAAGGTCCCGCAAGGGTACCAGACCCTCTTAACTGTGGCACAGAATTGTGGTGTGAAACACATGATGGCAAACAAGAACATTTTGCTTATTAGCAATACCCCATGTTTAATGCTCTGGGGCAACTTTTTCTTTGAAGCAGCAGCAGACGTTCAATTTTCCTAGCTTGTTCAGATATCTTCTTTAATGTTAGAGTCACAAATTACACATTTTGTTATTATTCAAATCCCTTGGGCCTTGTAATCCAAGAAGCACATGCAGATTGACTTTTATATGCTGTGTAGTATTCCTTAGTTGCAATAGATAGAAAGTGAGGATATCTGTCCACCTACTCAGATTTTCAAGATCAGATTCCACGGGTTTAGTAGTTTCAGTGGAGGAGCCAGTGGAATTTGGGCTCATTTGGAAATCTTGGCAATCAAAAGCATTCGGAGAGGCAGTGTTGCTTCAATCCAAGTATTGGGGGAGTTTACCATCTTCTCCCAGAGAGCAACTTCCTCTGAAGTAGAGTCCATCCAGTCCACTTCAGTCCCATAACTTTTACCTGAAAAAAGGAAGCTTTGTATTTATAAAGAAACAGCTCATTGGGGGTGGGGAAAAGAGGGAAAGTCATTCCCTAATTATAACCACCAATGGAAGCTAAGAAGAGCTTTCTTCACTGGGAGGGCAGATGTGAAACTCAATATAAGGAAGAACTGTTCAACTGTCTGAGTGACTCCATTTTTGTGATCATTGCCATAATTCCCAGAGCAATGATTTTTCTTCAAGTTAATGTAAAGGCCAGACGAAAATTCATCAGGGAATAAGGGAGTTAGGAGGACTCCTGTACTGGGTTGGAGATGACACTGGATGAGCTCTAGGTTAGTGTGACTGAGGCTTTAGTGTCTAACAGACTCATTTTTGAATCTTGGCTCTGCCACTTTGTAGCTGTGTTACTTACTTTCTTGAACTATCAGTTCCTTTGGGGGTAACATTAGTAACTACCTCATAGACTTGTGAGGATTCAATGAAATAATGTAAATAAAGCATTTAATACAGTGGCTGGTGCTCCATAAATGTTATTGTTATTACTCAAAGCATACATTTAGGACTATAAATATTTTTACAGGGCAGACTAGTGATGAAGGCTTTTCTGTCCCTGCCACTGCCACAATAACTTAAGCTCTATATGGACAGACACTTCACCCTGTTAATCCTCGTATCTGGAGCCCTTGGCACACAATCTGACATTTCTTTACTCATTTATTTCACTATACTTAACAGATATCTGTTTTCAGGATATCTCAGTTTTCACTGGGAAGAAGCAAAGCAACAAACAAACCTCCAGTATCTCTGGAAAAATTTGGCTCATGGAGAATTAAAAATGTAGCAAACAGTACCTGTTCCAAAGCCAATCCGAAGACCTCCCAAAAATTGGTTGGTTAATTTGTAATGGTCCCAGACAGTAAGCTCTACACAGGCTTCCATCAGATCTTCAGGCCTGAACCCATCATACACCATAGTGTGGTTGAAAATAGGGTTGGTGGTTTTCCCTACAGCTCTTGTCTTCTGGCGACTTTTCCTACTTGTATCTGGAAGGATGGTACTACAAAAAGAGGCATGATTGTGGGAGCATTTTAGTAAGATAGTGAACATTCATGCTTTCAATACATAACAACACAGCTACTAAAGATTGACAATGGAGGAAAAGATGTGAAGAGATAGTGGTGGTGGTGGTGGTGGTTTGGCAGACAGTGGGGTTTGGGGTAGGGACATATCATGCTGAAAAGACTCTGGACCTAGAGTCAGCTACACTTGGTTTGAATCCTGACTCTGCTACCTCCTGGGTATGCATTTTAGGGAAAGTTACTCAACCTCACAGACACTTGCTTCTTCATCCATAAAATGGGAATGGTGATGCTGATTTCATAAGGTCAAAATTAGAATTAAATAACATATGCAAAACACTTAGCTCCATGCCTGCATTTAGTAAGTGCTTAATATGCTAGTAATCACTTGAGGATTCTTTTAAAATTTGGAAGCACAGGCTATCCTGATTAGCTGTGATAGCCTAAGACATTTGTGTTATACAGAATAGAAAAAGAAGACTCCAAATTGCTAGATTTGACTTCAGAAATAAATCACATAATTGTTTTTTTACAATCACTTACATTTCATTTATGATAACAATTAAATGAACTTTAACCTACCATGCCTCTTATAAGTGGCAATATAAGACAATACAAGTGGCAATACAAGGCAAGAAGGTCTGTGAATGGTCTCAGAATGTGACTGACTGACTTGGTCTCAGAATGAGGCTGACTTGAGCCAAAAAAATCTCACCAGCTGACATCTATAAAGAGTACGTGTAGGGAAAAATCATAAATAATATCATCTATGCTACTTGGATATATGTCACATATGTATTTATTTATTTAATAGAGAAGGGGTTTTGCTATGTTGACCAGGCTGGTCTCGAACTCCTGGGCTCAAGTGATCCATCCATCTTGGCCTCCCAAAGTGCTGGAATTAGAGGTGTGAGACAACTCACCCTACCAGATATATGTCACATATATTTAAAAAGCTACAGTTGGTCTTCTGGTAGACTACATATAAATAAAATTAGTCAGAGAAACTAGGAGAGTACACTAATATCTGTTTAGTTATTATTTAATAGATGCCAGCCACTTTATATGTATAACAGAGAAGAGTTTGCCATTTAAAAACCCAGACTGTCTCAAGCTCTTAGTAAGGGTTGATTAACAAATCATTTTCCATATATGTGCAGTCTCATACAATGACCCTTTTCAAATAGGCCACAAAACAGGTGGGACAAAGGAGAGAAGGAATTCTCCCTCTCCATAAAGGAGTCAAGGGGTGTGATCTCTTACCATTAGAAATTTAATAAACTTTGGAACTGATTATTGCCCTCACCAACAGATGTTTTCCCTAGAAGACATTACATACTGAGTGTGAGGTCTCTAGTTTCATTTGACCTCTTACTTTATGATTTTAAAGCTAAATGAAGCCTTAAGAGTTCATGATATAGATTCCTCCAATTCATGTTTCCATTATCCCAAGTAAATTCATTTAAATTATGAATAATGAGTCAGCATTACAGATATAGAGAACTGAAACTAACCAGCAAAGGCCAGGCTATAGAACTGATACAGACAGAGTTATCGATACTATTACCATTTAACAAAAGAATTTAGATGACTTCCCCTTAGCAGTGGTAGATCAAGGCATTCCTTCACCCAGATGTGCACTTCTCCAGTTGTAGGAAGCTTTTTACCTATAATAGAAAAAGAGAAAATTTTCACTGCCAGTTCTCTCTTGGCAATACTGCATCCAAAGCTGTCAGCCTAAAAATGTTCTGGCATGGAGATACTAGCTAGTACTTGATGATATCATCTGAACTGATTAAATCTATACAGTCTTAACTAAGTCTTTCATAATCTGGTTTTACTGAACTCAGCTCTATAAAAATAATTCATATTGACTGTAAGTACAGAGTATTACATCATTCATATATCATTCATTTGAGGTTTTCTTGGTTCAACAAAATCAGACATCAGGAATGTGAATCATTCATTTACAGTTATATTCAAAACATCTCAATGAAATGCATATACCTTCCAAATATTAATACCAATATCAACTGGTGCTAGTGAAAGCCATTTAAAACATATTTGAGTGTAAAGTACCCAAAACAGGTATTGGCTAAGGTAGTCATTTTTAAGAGTAGTTATACCTTTTTTTTTTTTTTTTTTTTTGAGACATGGTCTTACTCTGTCACCCAGCTTGGAGTTCAGTGGTGCAATCATGGCTCACTGCAGCCTCAACCTCCTGGGCTCAAGTGATCCTCCTACCTCAGCCCTCCCGGAGTAGCTGCGACTACAGGCATGTGCCACCACACTTGGCTAATTTTTAAATTTTTGTGGAGACAGAGTTTCGTCATGTTGCCCAGGCTTGTCTTGAACTCCTAAGCTCAAGGGATCCACCTGCCTCAGCCTCCTAAAGTATTGGGATTACAGGGGTGAGCCACCACACCCAGTCAAGAGTGGTTACACATTTTATAGGGATATTGTATGTACATATGTAATAGTTAATATTATGGGCAGATAGTTACTAAGAACTTGGCTTAGTCTTAAATTGTTGTCTAGACTGGGTTCATATGAACAGAGGAATGCCACCAGATTTTTCTGACTGGGTTAGCTCAATCAGTCAACCAAACAGTATTTAGTGAGCATCTATCATACGCTCATCTCTATGCTATGCTAGGAACATCATTAGATATACAGAGAATACATGAAATAATCTATGCCCTTGGGAAATTTTTATAGTTATGCTGGAGAGAATAATTCAAATAAAATGATAAAAATGCAATATACAGTGAAACTCCAAGTTATTACTGCAATGTTCTAGAAGATGATATGATCAGTGAGATCTAATATAGTTAGGAAAAGCTTTATGGAGGAAATGGGGCTTCGTCTAAGATTCTGGTAGGTTGAGGAGAAGAGGAAGCCATTTCAAGGAATAAAAACTACATGGGCAAAAATTTAGACATGGTGGCACCCATCACAACACACAATACCCCTGCCCTCTACTACCAAGTGATAGAAGGTAAAAGGAAAATGGGGTTTCTATGAATGTTGACTTTAAATATTAGAATACAAATTATATGCAAAAGAATCTACGTTTTAGGAAAATCCAGAAGTTACAAGGTGGTAGTCTGACAGCAATCTGGCCTGAAAATATGCTTTGCTTGCCCTCTAATTCTTTCTTTTTGTGTGGGCGGTATAAACTACATTAGAATGCTTTTCTTTAGTTCAGTCACTATCCTCACCATCAATTATTTCTTCCATCTCACTAGCTTCACTGCCTGGTTACTGAAAGCATTTGAGTTTACAACCCCTGATTTCAGCCATAATGTTCATACAGATTCTTAAAAAGATTAACTTGGGGAACTCGCTTGGGAAATGGATCAAGGAGCTGGCTGGCATTCATTTCCTGCTAGTCTCTTGCTCCTTAACTGGGCTGAAGACCTGACAAGGAGGCAACTGATAATCTTGAGGGAAAAGCTGTATCTCCTAATAAGACCCTGAGAGTGGAGGGCCAATGAGCTTTAAGTTCTCTGGAGTCCTCCTAATTCCCACCTGTGAAAAAGAACACTCAAGTTTTATTCTTATAGCACTATCAATAGGTCCAAATTCTGAACACAGGAATACACAAATTCTGAATACAGGTCATTCATTCATATTGTGCAGATACAAACTTTTTGGAGAGTGAGGTGAAACCTAAGGACTATAAACTAAACTAAAAAAAAAAAAAAAAATGAGAATTTTCTCATAGAAACAGAAAGTAGAATGACGATTACCAAAGCTGGCAGTAGGGGAAAAGGAAATTGTTGGTTAACAGATACAGAGTTTCAGATTTGCAAGATGAAAAGGTTCTGGAGATCTGTTTCCCAACAGTGTGAATATACTTAGAATTACTGAGCTGTACACTTAAAAATGGTGAAGATGGTAGATTTTATGGTTTTTGCCACAATAACAAAAAAAGAACTTTCTTATTTACAACTGTGAATAGACTCATTGGTCTATATGTTACTAACTTGATAAGTCTGTTTAGGGCCTCACCTTTGAAAATGCATAATAAATACTGGGAGAAGAGAATGATAGGGAAAGGAAATAAATCTGAATGGAAAATCATTACATACCAGGGACTGGCTCTGGGACATACTGGAGAGCTAGTTTCATTTCACCTCTGTTTTCTGCTTCAAGGGCAACTGGTGCTGTCTGAAAAGTGAAGAAATGTCAGCAGGTGTGAGACAGACTTTTCATCCTGTTTGTTGGTACAGGTCCTATTAGAAAACCATATCTGTCCCATTTCTGGGACCATGTGTCACTCATGAGTTCTCTGGATTAAAATTTATCTCTGCATCAGAACTAGACTGTTGCCTTAATACCTGGGAAAGCTAGGCTGTATATGTTGAAAAATCTTGCAGGATACCCAGAAAATATTTCAAGGCCTTTAGTCTCAAAGATGGTGAAGAAACCAGAATGGCTTTCTTGGAGATGGGAGAGGTTCCTTAGAATGTTTGAATCTTAATCAAAATACAAATATTTTGTTAGCTATTCAGCCAGCATATATAACAATTTATTTGTATTCCTTTTATTTGAAGGAGTATGAGACAGTGTGTGAAAGTAAGGGGGAAAAGGCTATATCTTACATTTTCAAAGCTGCACTAATCTGATTATTTTAGGCCAAATGCAAGGAAGTCTGTAAGTACAACAAAGATTGAACAAGAATTTTTTTTTTTTTTTTTTTTTTTTTTT
>NW_016814438.1:2255521-2354353 GCF_001698545.2 Rhinopithecus bieti
GCTCACTGCAAGCTCCGCCTCCCGGGTTTACACCATTCTCCTGCCTCAGCCTCCTGAGTAGCTGGGACTACAGGTGCCCGCCACCACGCCCGGCTAGTTTTTTTGTATTTTTTAGTAGAGACGGGGTTTCACCGTGTTAGCCAGGATGGTCTCGATCTCCTGACCTCGTGATCCGCCCGTCTCAGCCTCCCAAAGTGAACAATAATTTTTAAAATTTCTATCTGTTATTTTCAATTACACTTGAGTATTCCCTATCTGAAATGGTTGGGACCAAAAATGTTTCAGATTTCGGATTTGATTTTTGAATTCTGTAATATTTGCATATATACAATGAAATATCTTAGGGATGGGACCCAAGTCTAAACACAAAATTCATTTATGTTTCATATACATCTCCCACACATAGCTTGAAGGTAATTTTATATAATATTTTTAATAACTTTATGCAACCTATCACATGAGGTCAGATATGGAATTTTCCACTTGTGCCATCATATTGGCACTCAAAAAGTTTCAGATTTTGGAGCATTATGGATTTGAACTTTTTGGATTAGGGATGCTAAACCTGTATAAGATAGTTTTACTTTCAAATTCGGGCTCTTTAGAGCTTTATTTTCAAAACATGGGTATGTATCAGAAACACAATGGTAGCCAGTTAAAAATGAGATGCTTTTGATATCTTCTGAGGAGTTCAGGTCTTGAGTAGGGCTAGAAATAAGTGCTTCATGTGATTTTGATATAACATTTGAGAACCATTTCTTTAGTCGAACTAAAACAGTTCCACTGTTGTGTAGACACTAAGTTATGATTTGTATTAGTTATTTATATTTATCACTTCCTACTATGATGGACTAGCTTGGATCACATCAACCCCTAAACTAAGAACAATTTAAAAGGCGGGATTTTAAATATCAAATTCAAAGTGCTAAATAAGTATTAATACAGATGGGACTCAAATGAACAAGATCTTAGAGTCTGACATTCTTCTAGGCTTTTCACTTTGAGGCATTTAAGTAGTGCCAAACTAAGCACATAAAAAGCCTAACAGAAAGAGACTGAAAAGGTGAGCAGGACTTTTAGCAGTTTCATGAGGCTGGAGAGACAAAACTTGCAGTCCATGGCCTGCCAAGAAGGAATGGCACTGGAAAAGCACTCTAAACCAGTGGTTTTCAAAGTATGGTTTCTAGGCCAGCAGCATTGATGGGGAACCTGTTAAAAAACGTATATTCTTGGGTCCATAAATCTTGGGAATAGGGCTCAGAATCTGGTGGGTTTTTTTTTTTGTTTTTTGTTTTTTGTTTTTTTGAGACAGGGTCTTGCTCTGTTGCCCAGGCTAGAATGCAATGGCGTGATCTCAGTTCACTGCAACCACCACCTCCCGGGTTCAAGTGATCCTCCCATTTCAGCCTCTTGAGTAGCTGGGACTACAGGTGCATAACACCAATCCCAGTTAATTTCTTTGCAAAGGCAGGGTTTTGCCATGTTGCCCAGGCTGGTCTCCATCCAACTCCTGGACTCAAGCAATCCACACCTCAAACTCCCAAAGTGCTGGGATTACAGGTGAGAGCCACCACATCCTGCCCCAGAATCTGTGATTTAATAAGTCCTTCAGGTGAATCAGATGCATGCTGATTTTGAGAACTACTTCCCATGGCTTTCAGTTGCAATCTCTGAAGGGCCTTAGCCTAGGAATATGAGCAAACAAAAACTAGACCAGATCACTTGAAAACTGGGCTTGTGCTTCAAAGTCAGTTCATTCCCAGATTAAATGAAGGTGGTCTATGCCTGCTTTGTCAGAAGCAAAAGTAAATCTTCCCAAATTATTCCTAGAAAGTTCTCATATGCAACACCCCACATAAGATTAAAAAATGAACAGGCATATCAAGACAAAGAACTAAGCGTCCAAACTAAGATTTTAAAAAACAGATAAGCAGGACTCACAAATTTTTAAGATACTGAAATTTTCAAGTACATACATCAAATAACTTTGCATGCTATATTTATAAAGACAGTGTTAAGACAGAGAATTTTAGGAGAGAAATGGAATCAAAACAGTTAAAAGAAAATATACTTTTGAAAATATAAGTTTTATATTATAGATTGGCTTAAATCGTAGATGGTTTTTAACAACAGAATAGACAGCAAGTAAAATTGTTGAATTGTAATACAAGTTATCAAAAAATGGACTGAAACATAAGAAAAAAAGAATATACAGAAAGGAGCATAAGAGACATATTGGACAGAATAAAAAGGTATAATATACTTGTAATTGGAGTTTCCAGAAGGAGAGGAGAAAATAGTGAGGCAAAAGTAATATTTGAAGAAATAATTGCTGGTAAATTTTCAAAGTGATCAAAGATACCAAAACATAGATAGATTCAAGCAGCTCAGTGAACCCCAAACCTTAGGATAAATTAAACTACACCTAGGCTCATTATAGTACAACTGCTAAAAATCAAAGACAAAGAAAAGTATCCTAAAATCTGGAAAAGAACACATAACCTTCAAAGGAGCAAAAATAAGACTAATAGCTGACTTCACAACAGAAATGACCAAATACTATGAAGTGCCATCTTCAAAACACTGTAAGAAATAATTGTCAACCTAGCAACAGAGCAAAAATATCCCTCAAAGATTGAAAAAGATGTTATGATACCAAGAAAATCTGAAAGAATCTGTTGCCAGGAGATACTCACTAACAGTAAAACTAAAGAAGAGTCTTGAACAGAAGAAACAACTCCACGGAGAAATCCAGGAAAGAAGAAAGAGCAATGGAAAGGCAAATATGTGGTTAAATCTAAATTAACAGACTGTATAAAACAATAATAGTAATGTCTTATGGGACTTAAAAATATATACAATTAAAACATGACCAAAAATAGCACAAAGGATGGGAGAATGGGTAAATGGAGTTAAAATGTTCTTGGTTCCTTTCATTGTTCTGAAAGTGGCAAAAGTTCTCATTTATATTACAGTTTTAATTCAAGGATGCATATTGTAATCTCTATAGGAACTAATAAAGAAAAATGAAAATAAACTATAACTGACATATTAAGACAGAGAAAAGAATGGAATAATAATCCCAAAGGAGGCAATTATGAAAATAAGAAAATAGGACATATAGTAAGATAGATACTAGGTTTGGACTCAAATATGTCAATAATTACATTAAGTGCAAATGGACTGGATAATCCAATTAAGAGACAAATATTTTAAGACTGGAAAAACATCAAAACTATTGCTTATAAAAATATATCTGAACTACAAGAATGTTAAAAGGCTGAAAATCAAAAGACAGAAACAAACTTCCTATCAAAAGGAAGCTAGTAGAACTATACAAATATAGGCAAATTAGATTTTAAGGCAATAAGTATTACTAGATATAAAAAGGGAATTTCAAGATGATAAAATGGTTCATTTATCAAGAAAATATAACAATTCTAGTTGTATGTATATATAATAAGACAATCTCAAATACAGTGAATCAAAAATAATAAATCTAAAAGGAGAAAAAGACAAATCCACAATTGTAACTCTACGCATAATTCACAGTACACACAGACATAAAATCCAAGAGGATACAAAAGATTTCAGGAATCAGTTCTGACTTAATTGATATAGAACATTACATCCTTTAACCATCGAATACACTTTGGTTTCAAGTGACACATGGAACATTTATCAAAATTCAGCCACATATTAGGCTAAAAGTCAGTATCAAATTTCAAAGGATTGAATTATTTAAAAGACCTTCCTGAAGTCTCTGAAACATTTGTGTTAAATGATTTAAACATTCTCCCAATAACCCTTTTTACTTTTCTTTTTTTTCTCTAGTTTAAAATTATCCCAAACTACAGATCTGTGCTCTGAATTAAATGCAGTTAAGCTTTTTCCTATACACCAGGCCCCACATCAACCAACCAAATAAACAAACAAAAAACTCTAGACTCACCTTCCGCTTCAGAGGGTACCATCTCAATTGTTTATTCTGTTTGTTATCCCAGTCCCATGTTTCCAAATCAAGTTCCACTTCCCCTAGGAAACTATTGCGCTTAAATGTATCCCGATGCCAAACGGACAGGTTCAGCTTCTGTGCCTTTAAGATTTGTTTTTCAATTTTATACTGAAGTTCAAAGAAGAAAATTAAATGATGAATAACATTACTTGATGCCAAGGTTATGACACACAGATGAAGAGTAAATTCATCTGTATATATCAAATTTTCTTATCTGTTAGGTTTCAAGTCCCAAAAATATTGCAAAGTCATCTTATTCTAAGTGTCTTGTTTCAAAGAGGTAAAAATCCATCTTTCATAAAAGCTCATTTGCTTTCCCACTCTTGAAAAGCAAGCCAAGACTCAAATACCAAAGTTGGTAATAGTTCTCTAACAATAAAAGCCAATTTTTCAATTTTGCTGAATATTTTAGACTAGATGTAATATAAAATTCAGTCTAAAATACTAATCAAGTTTAACCCAATTCTCTGTTTGCTACTGAAGAACAAGGTATTTTTTAAAATAGTCTTTTTAGAGCAGTTTTTGGTTTACAGCAAAACTGAGAACAGAGTTCCCATACGCCATATATGCTGCCACATACACACACCTCCCCCACTATCAACGTCCCACACAGATGAGGTATTTAAAATAAATAAATAAACTTGTCTTTTCCTGCATCATATGGCCAAGTAGAAAAGATGTGGCATCCTAACAGTTTTTCATCTCAAATGTAGTCAATCTTTAATTATATATAATCATGGAAAGGACAACAGTACTTCTAATCTAAAATAATTTCCATTTGGCTTCATGATGTACTACTTGAATGTCCATTGTGGTTGTAGCAGGTCTGTCTTTCTCTGAGCTTAACATTTAAATTATCTGGCTTTTCCTGAGTATAGGGTTGATGTAGCTGACCCAGAAATAGCTAGGGTACTAGGGTATATCATAGTCAAACTGTAATTAAAACTTGCTACAAAATTCCACAGGTGGTTAATTCAGACCATGGATGACTGAGTGTTGATTTAACTGCTTATTTTTCCAGAGGATGATCAAATACTTGGACAGAGTTTTCAGAAAGAGGGGATGAATAACACCTATTTTTAGTTTTAAATGATCTGTTAGTCATGACTAAGACAGCATGATGTAGTTTTGGGGGAGAAAAAGAATATGAGCCAAGTATACTTTCTATTCATCTGTCCATTTATCTTTCCAGTAAACATTTTTTGAATACCTATCCCAGATTAAGGATCAAGATTTATTAAATGCTTAATGTGTGCTGATCTTTCACACAAATTAACTAATTTTCTGTTCTCAACTGCTAAGGTAGGTAGGTAAGTACTATTATTATCTTCCTTTTGCAAATCTGAAAACTAGCATTATCCCCACTTGGCAGATCTGAGGTGCCCAAAGACACACAGTTTACAAAAAGAAAACACTGAGTTGGTCCCTACCCTCATGGAACTTACAATTTAGTGGCAAGGAATTAAACCACTAGTTAAACTGCTGTTAACATATCCTGCTATAAAGCAAGATTATCGAGGCAGCAGACAGCAGGAGAACTTAGGGGTTAAGTACAGCCCCTCATAAGAGGAGGCATTTAAGACAGTGGAGGAGGTAGTTAGAGAAATAATGTGTGGAAGAATATTCCAGCCTGAAAGAACAGAAATTCACAGAATTGTGAGAAAATGTACTTCCTTAAAATAATAGAAAAGGATTCAGGGTAACTGGAATAAAGACTATGAGAGAGGAAAGTTGAGGCTGGAGTTCAGTTTGCGAAGGGACTGGTGTGCATGTTAAGAAAGATTGCTTTGACCCTAAGGGTTATAGAAAGCAGAAAAATAGCATAATCAGAATTGTGCTTTTAGAAGATCATTCTGGTTGCAATGCTCAACTTTATCAGCTGTGGTGGGTTTTTTTTTTTTGCTTTGTTGTTTTGTTTTTTTTTTTGAGACAGAGTTTCACTCTAGTTTTAACTCTAGTCACCCATGCTGGTGTGCAGTGGCATGATCTCAGCTCACTGCAACCTCCGCCTCCCTGGTTCAAGCCATTCTACCTCAGCTTCCCGAGTAGCTGGGATTACAGGTGCCTGCCACCATGCTGGCTCATTTTTGTATTTTTAGTAGAGACAGGGTTTCACCATTTTGGCCAGACTGATCTTGAACTCCCGACCTCAAGGGATCCACCCGCTTCAGCCTCCCAAAGTTGCTGGGATTACAGGCATGAACCAACACGCCCAGCCAAGCTGTGTGATTTTAAATAAGTTACTTCATTTCTCCAAGTTTCATTTGCCTCATCTGTGAGATGCAGATACCAATACCAGCCTGCCAGTGTATGTATGGGGAGTGAATTAAATAATGAATACAACATTCATGGTGTTTTGTCTCAAACAAAACAGTCTCAGAACATTTGTATTCCTTTCTTTCTCCTCTCTTGGTGACTGACTTTATCCTGTAGAGCTGCTACCCAAGAAGACATGGTAAACAGGTCACCATCTGGAATTTTCCTATAGAGAGAGTTCATAGATACCCGCAGTATTTCGTTATACACAGGATTCAAGGTTTTCTTCACTACGAGTGTTTTCTTCTTGCCCATTTTGCCTTTGTCTGGTAACAAATAGGCCTTTACATATCTAAAAAGGAGAATTGAACAGACAAGAAAGTCAAAGAAAATAAAAGTGATGTTTCCACATCTAGTTTTTTAAATACATTGAAAACTGACCGCAGAAATAATTACTTCATGACACTAAGAAAAGCAGTGAATAACAAATTTTCCCACCAATACCTTTATACTTAAATGTGTAAAGGATTTTAATGGAATTGATCATTTAATATTGTTTTGAAGATTTTTAACAGACATTTCCTGAATTCCTTTTTTCCTTTGGCCTTAACTAATATGCAGGGGTGGAAAGGAGCAGAAAACACACTTCTAGGCCAGGCACAGTGGCTCACACCTGTAATCCCAGCACTTTGGGAGGCCGAGGTGAGCGGATCACCTGAGGTCGGGAGTTCAAAACCAGCCTGACCAACATGAAGAAACCCCATGAGCCACGCTGGTCTCAAAAAAACAACCAAAAAACAAAAACCACCACCACACACACACACACACACACACAGCTACAAAATTAGGTGGGTGTGGTGGCGCATGCCTGTAATCCCAGGTACTCAGGAGGCTGAGGCAGGAGAATCGCTTGAACCCGGGAGGCGAAGGTTGTGGTGAGCTGAGATCGTGCCAGCCTGGGCAACAAGAGTGAAACTCCGTCTCAAAAAAAAAAAAAAGAAGAAGAAGAAAACACACTTCCAACATAGAGCTTAAATCTGTTGGTTTGGTTCCCTCTGAGAAAACATTTTGGTGTTGTATTTTTAAGTTTTTGTTACTGTCTTTTGAAATAAATTCATCTTAGTAAATACCTAGTCAAGTTATCTTCAATGTTAAAAAAATAAAGGATGTTGAGCTTAGTTGTTTTTATAATAAGAATAAGAAAAAAGAATTGGGCTTGTCTCAGCAAAATAAGAATCAGACTGCTGCATAGGGATAAGTGGGGAATACCATTCAGCGTTTGCCAAAAAAAAAAAAAAAAAAAAAAACACTGAAGTGCAATCAAACCTGTGATTTAAAAAAATAATTTTAGCAATTTCCCCTAAAGTTCTGCAAGATATAATTTAAATATGAAAATACTCTCATTCTAGAGTCTTAACTATTTTTATACCACTGAGCATTATGAAGTGTGTCCCATGTGTCCCTAATTTTGTAAAACGTTTGAGAGTGTGACGGAAAGAGACAGGTTCAGGTCCTCATTCCTCATTTTGCTTCTATCTGAATTCACATATATGGGTTACTTGTCTTCTCTGGTGCTTGCGTTCTTATCTGTAAAATGAAGGAACTGAACAAGATGACCCCAAAGGTCCTTTCCAAGTTGAAACATTTTGTGCTTCTCTATGATTTTTATAATTTAATGCTTGACATATGTTTTATAGAATAAAACAGCATTTTCCCCCAACTTTTCAAACATTCCTTTTAACACATACCCTCCCTCCTCTTTGATTACTTTATTTCCTTTCAATTCCTATAAAGATTGACAATTTGAGAACTAAGAGAAGGTAGGTGACTCTAAAATGTACTTACGGGTCTGAACGCTGTTTTTTTACATCCGCTGCTGCTAAGTCCTTACACTGGGCCACAAAAACATGCAACTCCTTCAGTGACTCCACATATTCAATTGCAAACTGAATATTTCCTTTTACTTCCAAATTGCCAAAGTCTCCACTATAAACACTCATCACACTGCCACTCACCTGAAAGCATCAGAAATACATAGTGTTTGTCTCTATCTTGTTCTTAAACCTAGCACAAGGATCATGGATATAATTCTTACTGGCATTATTTCTTTAGCTTGCTTATAAAAGCAGTTAATTCAATATAGCATAAAGACATATCTATAAAGACAAACTGACATGATATACATGACTAGAGTTTTTTGTTTCATTTTGTTTTTGAGATGGAGTCTTGCTCTGTTGCCCCGGCTGGAGTGCAGTGGCTTCATCTTGGCTCACTGCAACCTCTGCCTCCCAGGTTCAGGCGATTCTCCTGACTCAGCCTCCCAAGCAGCTGGGATTACAGGCGTGTGCCACCATGCCCGGTCAATTTTTGTATTTTTTTTTAGTAGAGACAGGGTTTCACCATGTTGGCCAGGCTGGTCTCAAACTCCTGACCTCAGGTAATTCGCCCGCCTCGGCCTCCCAAAGTGCTGGGATTACAGACATGAGCCACTGCACTCAGCTGTATCTCCAATTTTCTAGATGACTGAATAAATCAATTTTAGGTTGTAAATTTATGAGGGTAGTTGTAAACAAAACAACAAAAAAAAAGGTATCCTTCAAAATGACCTTTTTGAAAGGTATTACTAAATTTTATATATTTTTAGTAGAGATGGGGTTTCACCAGGTTAGCCAGTCTGGTCTCGAACTCTTGAACTCAAGTAATCTGCCCACCTCGGCCTCCCAAAGTGTTGGAATTACAGGCGTGAGCCACCGCACCCAGCCAACTGTTTTTAAAAAATTTTCCCCATAAGACATAGATGAAAAGTGAAATGCAACGTTATTTAGATGCTGGCTTATTTCAAAGCAGGGTGATTTTATGCTAGGTGGCATTCAAAGGCATCCATTTACAGGCATGCTTAATATTTAAAATCTGAAAGAAAGAAGATGTGAGAAAACCCAGACACTCTAATCACAGTGACACACTGCTGTATCAAATTTCCAAGGCACTAACAAGGAATTTTACCATGTTACCCATCCACTGAATCTAGGAAAATGCTTACTGAGCCATGCGCTTTTAGAGGTCAGAAAGGGTAGAAAATGGATGATTGATGAAGGGAGTTTAAAACCTTCCCAAAGGCAGATGTTAGATTTTTATCAGCAGAAACTCAATTTAAATAGGTTTTTTAAAAAGGTTTCAGTAACACAAGGCTAGCAAGAATTTAAGCATAACTTTATCATTTGTTTAGCATACTTGGTAAAATATATGTATGTGTATGCATATCTGATACTTAGATAAGTGTATGTGGATATATTTACATATATTTTTACATACATACTACATGCACACACAACTTCACCTTATGCAACAAGTTCTATATAAAGTCAAATTAGTCAGATTCCCTTAAATCAAATCTGAGTAACTACACTTAAGGATCTTTCCTTTTAAAATGCTGCTCAGATGCCTTCTAAAAGGCAAAGAATTACCTCTCATATTCTTTCATGTCAACCAGCATATTGATTCATCAGGATTACTAAAAGAGAGGTATAATTCTATGAAGCATATCTGATACAAGCAGATTTTATCACAGTTACCCCATTTGTTGCACAGAAAAATTTAGTGGTTCATCTTCTTGGCAATTTAAGTTTATTTGTGAAGTACTTATACCAACAACAACAAAAAAACTTCCCAAACATTTATTTATGATGAATATGCACCACTTTAGTCTAAAAAAAAAAAAAGATGTAGTTAGCCAGAAGCTAAGTATGGATTAGAGAAACTGCTTGTGCCCTGAGAAATACAGGAGGAGGCTGTTTTACAATGAGCGTGAGCATGTCAGAGCAAAGTTCAGAGATGCGGAGAGATATTAACATGGAGCCTTTGTTTACATACAGAAGACAAGGACGTCATGCCAGAGGAGCTGCTAAGATTGGTTAAAGAGCTCGGGCTCTTCTTGTGTCTGCTGAGCTGGTAACTGCTTTCTGATGCTGTATCTGTTTCTCTGTCATCACTCTACAAAACAGCATATAATATGCACAATATTTAAATTCAGAATGAGTCAAGATCAGAATCTCTGTTTAGGCAAAGATGATATTTTGGTATCCCACTGACATTTCTGCAAGGTCAAAAGATGCTAATGCTAATTGCCAGGGTATGGATGGGATTCAGGATGGAGTGGGTGGTCTGCCTGACCTCACCTAAGGAGGAAGGCAGTGCTTAGCTACCAAAACAACAAAGTGATTTTTTTCACCTACAAAATAGTCTCTCCCAAAGTGCTACAGAAGACAGCACTATTGTGCGCTTTCTTGCCACTCTTTTAATATTATATATTTATTTGCCTGGGGAACTCTATTGGTATATATGAGAAATTAACTTTACCCAGATAATAAAAAGATTTACTGTTAAAACCAAAACATCATGTTTAATTCCTCTTATTATTAGCATAGCCCGTAACTTCTCTAAAAATCAAATCTTTTACTTGAGACACTATTAAACTAGGAAAAAAGAAATGCTAGTCTGATCTGTTTCAACTCAAGGCCATATATATATTTTTTAATTTTTAAAATTTTTAAACTTCCCCTTACATATTCCTATGTGTTATTGTGCTTATCTTTTTGTTGCTAGAGGGAAGTATATTAAATTATACATTCTACCCACATTAGATTTTAACACATTAAAAAAAAGGAAGATACAGGTACTTATTTTAAATATGTCCCAGGAAGTATTTACCTGGGAAAAGAAAGAAAAGTTACAGTAACAAATTTTGTTATATTTGAATCTAAAGTTTATTAAATAGTAGCTTTAAAAATTTATGATTCAGAGTGAGCTCCTTTTAGGGTTAGAGAGCTTATGGAACAGTTCAGTGGCACCAGGGGTTAAGGGACACCTTTATGGAGTGGTTAGTTCATGCCAGCATATTTCAGGACCATGCAATTATGCATCAATATAATGGATGCCAATTCTAATGCAGATTAATAAAGGAGTTAAAGAAAAACAAAATTAATGCTTTACATGGATAAGAATCCTTTCTCAAGGATTAAAACAATTCATATCTTTTAAATGTCTCTGTTGTCACACTCTCTCCCTACATGCTGAGAGTCATTTCCCTCTATTTTAGCACCTACTACATTCTACCTAGTATATCAGATCATTAGTGAATTATTGGAAGGACAGGACTCTGCTTTGTTGATCTGGAAAGGTGTTTTACACGTAACTGGCACTCAAAAAATGTGACTGATGATAAGTCTCAAAGGGAACAGATGAGCAAGGCCTGATTGCATTTCTACTTTCCTTAATACCCAGTTCAACTCATACCCCATGTAAAATGACACAGCTTAATTCTGGCATCTCTGATACACAAACCCAAATGATTTGAACTCTCTTCTGTGTGGAGCTATAAGACAGCAGGTTAAAACTGAAGGGAGGACAAAAGTTAACCAGGAACTTACATAATTTGCCTCATACACACACACATACACACACACTTTTTTTTTTTTTTTTTTTTTTAACTAGAGTCTCACTCTTATCGCCTAGGCTGGAGTGCAGTGATGCGATCTCGGCTCACTACAACCTCTGCCTCCCGGGTTCAAGCAATTCCCCTGCCTTACTCTCTCGAGTAGCTGGGATTATAGACATGAGCCGTGACACTCAGCTAATATTCTGTATTTTTAGTATAGACAGGGTTTTGCTATGTTGACCAGGCTGGTCTCAAACTCCTGGGCCTCAAGTGATCTGCCCGGCTCAGTCTCCCAAAGTGCTAGGATTACAGGCATGAGCCACCATGCCCGGCCTCATATTATTATATGGTTGAACTGCATGGCATGCCTACTGCTGGCTTCTAGCTAATGAATTACTTTCAAAGAATGAGTGATTCTTTCCAAAGGAAACTGTAACATGTGCTCTTAACCACAGGCAAGAGCTGAATATTTGCAGATACAGTTCATCAAAGGCCCAAGAACGGACAAAAGGATGCCCAGGCCAGCGACAGAATATAATTTATGTGTTGCCCAGAGCTTTCCTCAACATTCCATCTACTAAGAGAATGCTTAATAAGGAAGCCTTTTATCTCACCGTTAGAAATCAGACCAAAACTACGAACAGTAGCAGCTAACATTTACCAGGTACTTGTTATATGCCAGGCACTGTGCTATGTGTTTTCCCTGCATTATCCTACTGATACCCCACAACCTCATGTGGTAGGTGCAAGAAAACCAGACTCAGGGAAGGTACTGAATGTGTTCATGATCACACAGAAAATTAGTATCATAACTAGGACTGGGGATATCTGGCTCCAAAGCTCAGGCTCCTAACTACCTGACTGTAAGAACTTGGAATCTTAATTAAGTCAAAGGACCTGAGTTAAAGTCCTAGATCTACTCTTCAGTAGCAATTGGATTTGGGGAAAGTTATTTAACCTCTCTGGGGCTCTTTCTTCATTTGTAAAATGAAGAAAATAGTCCTTACCACATATAGTTAGTAAGAGTTAGATGAATAGGTACCTGGCACATACTAGGTACTCAATGAATAGTAAATTATAGTCATGCGCTTTCTTAAGACCATATAGTATATAGTATAGTCGTTAACAGCACGCAAGTTGGATCTGTGCTCCAGGCCTGGTTGAACCCCCTTCTAGCTGAGTGAGGTTAATCTCCCTTAGTCTCAGTTTCCTCACCTGTAATGTGTGGGGATAATTATGGTGTCTACCTCTTAGGGTTGTTGAAGGATTAAATGATATATGCAAAGTGCCTGGCACCCAATAAATACTCCTTAAAGCTTGCTGTGTCATTGTTACTTTATTAACAAACACTTTCAAGCCAGTCATACTGCCTAAATTAAGTTTTCACAAATTAAGTCTACTCCAAACTACAGAGGAATAATCAGTTCATATACCTTCCTGGATTTCTTATTTTGTACTTGCTTTGAAACAAAATCACATTCCCAAATCTATGCAATTTGACTTCACTAACCAAAAGGAGTTACTGTTTGAGTCAAACGAGATGTGGCTTTCCCTGTTCCAGGATCAACAACACTACTTCTATTGACTTGAAAGGCAAGGGTCAGTCCTTCTGACCTCTTTGGTCTCTGCCACAGTGGAATACAAACACACCAACGTTGGCATAGCAATTCCAACCCTCTGTCCCCATTTTTCTGAAGGTACAAAAGACAAACTTGCCTCATCTTGGAGAAATGCTGGAACAGACTTGCTCATCCTTTTGAGTTTGTCAGGGTGAGAAAATGGATTATCAGGTGGTGTAGGCACTGTGGAAACTAAACAGCAGCATTTCCATTTCAAAATTATTCTTACACTTGTCAGAAAACATTACACATTAATTGAAAACATACTTTTATTTAAGCTATGAACAAACATGTTTTTGTAAAAAAGTTAAAGGCACAGTAGTTCGCATGCACAGGATCATGAGATAAGCAACATGCAGTTTTTATAAATTATACATAGAGAAAACTAGCGAGGAGTTGAACCAAATACAAAACAAAGTTAATTTTAAAAACACTAGTTTTTATTGAACTGGAGCTGAACTTGAATTAAAATATACTGTCAGTGTGAATTGGTTTAACTTATTATTTCACATCAGAGTTTCAGACCACAAGGTGTGTATTTTATTGGTTCATCTCCTTGAGAGATATTACTAACACACTGCAGGCTGAAAAACTATTTCATCTGGACATCTTCAATCAAGATTTTTGTACACAACTCAATAATAAAAGTGTTCTGGTTGTTGAGTGTCTTAGAGTAGGTGTGTTTAGTGAGCATGAGGATTACTTTTCTGATAGTGTTTTTCACTCAGAATTATAAAATAAACATTATATTTTGAAAATATAACTTATTTAGATACCTCGTTGATTCAGAATTTTCAATATCCCAAGGCCAAGTTAGAATGGTTAAAGTTAGGGTACTCTAAGAATTTAATAAGAAAATGTAGCATATGTCTTCTTTCTGATATAGAAAGTATATGTGTAGAAGGTACAAGAAAGGATAAATTATAATCCTGATTTGCATATACCTAGTTAGAAAACTATTTTCTTCTTTGTCTAAGAATCACAACATCTAAGCTTTTCTTATGATGAATCATAGCTCTTATAATGATTAAGTTAATATTTTCCAAGGCACTTAGTGCCTAGCACAGAGTAAGCTCTATATAAGTATTTTCTAATCAAATAAATATCATATGATAAAGAATCTTAAATTATATTTTGAATGAAACAGATACATTGACTTTATCATTAAAAGAGATATTAAGAAAATAGATAAAAATCAAGTTATATTTCTATACATAACACAAAAGACTCAAATTCATCCTTAAACATCAGTTAAATTCATCTTTAAAGAAATCTAATGAAGGAAAAACTAAAAATTTAGCTACACATACTAAAGATATCCTTGCTCACATAACAATTTTCACCTATCCTTAGGCTCCCATAGATAAATGCACATCAAAATGTATTATGGTGTCTCACTAAAATGACACCTACTTTAATCACTTCCCATTAAACAACAGTGTGTGTGTATTAGGGAGAGTTATACTGGTAGCAGTGTAAGATTAGGTCTCACAATACGGTCCAATGAGAATGCAAAAAAATTTTTGTTATAACATTGCACCCTACTATTTTCAAAGTATATTGCTGGATGATGCTATGAAGGTCAAATTCAATTACATCTACTACTCAAATGTAATCAGTTTTAGATTCATGGGCTTTTGTCATTTGTGTTTGGATCATGTATTTGATTTTTGTGGTAAGAATATACTCTTTACCAGGGAAAAGGCACTAACAGTCATTTTGGAAAATATCACTATAAAGGGACAAATTAATTTACCCAGAGTTCAGCACAGGATTAGTCTATTTGCCTTGACCAATAAACTAAGCCAATTAGGAGATCATGAATAAAGATACAGATATTTAGGCATATATGTCTATGTATGTTTTGCTTTTACTCCTCAGACTAAATTTTGAACAAAACAGCAAGATAAAGTAAGATGCTCAAACTTAAGTATGTCCTAGTTCAAAAGTAACTGGAAAAGCCCCTTTACTTAACACCCCTTAAGGGCAGAAGGCTTGTTTCCTCTGCAGCAGTCAGACAGAGAGCACATACTCACAAGAGCTGAAGCCTGGACTGTCTTCTTTCCTAGGCAGTTCTTAAGAATTTGTCAAGTCATGTGCCAAAGCTCAGCACCTTCACTGCTGGCAGGAGGACCTCATGAGCAAAGTTTCAGGTTTCCCACTACATGTCACTGACTTTTAGCCATCAGCACATTGGTTTTCTATCTAATGGCTCCTCCATTTAGCTGCTTTCCTCATTAAGCCCTATTAGCATATACAAAGACTGTTGGGAAATTATTATTTAAAATATTGTGGACCTGAAGGTAGACATGTGTATTATTATCTTCATAGCCCAGTGCCTAGGGTTTATGAAACAGAGTGAAACCGAGAAGCTAACAAGTCATACACACACACACACACACACACACACACACACTGCTGTATGCTTTACTAGGCCGTGTGAGCACTTTTTAAATGTGTTATTTGTCCTTAAGATAGTAGTCACAGCTAAGTAGAGTAATCTTAAGATTGAACATAAAAGAGCAAACAAACATTATATTTGCTTGATGATAGACATTAATTCGTAGACAGGCATTAGTCACCACAGGTATACATTTACTTCTTAGATTCACGTGTTCACTTGGTTTATACTTAGAACATTTACCATTCAAGTCAGTTTTGCACCTCAGAGTTTAAACCCTGGGCATAATAAGATTGGCTTTTATGGATATGGAGAGAAGGACATACTCTAACGTTCTTTCATAGGTCCAAATAAGTTATAAATTACTCCCATCTACAGTTTTGTATAGAGGCCACAAGAGATCCAACACTCAAAATCATACTGCAACATAAAAACCAAATGAAATCAGAAGGTGCCAACTTGCTTTTAAGCAGAGATTCAAACAGCATAGAGACTGACAAAAGCACAATAATATCAGCAATAACATATATGCATATATATTTATATACAACTCTCCCTCAGTGGAACCACAAATCATTCTTTCCACACAGACAATAGTAAAATGTTTTTAATAAAACCCTTATCATAATGAAATAGTTTTGTAAGCTGCAGGAGTTTAGTGCCAATAATAAATGCTGTGTTATTAATGGGGTTAGTTATTTCACTATATTTAATACTATGTAAAGTGGAATGTTTAGTCATTTGTGAGAAAGATCCTGCTACTCACTTCTTGGTATGCATTCATTTGTATCTGGCTCCTGATCTGCTTTCTCATCTACTCAGGAGGGCAACATTAAGAATAAATACCATTTTAACAGAAGGATTAAAGAGACATGAAAGTAAAGCTCAAATGTCAGTTTCACAACTGAGACAGCAAAATACATCTGACAGGTTTTCATCTTGATTTCATTCATTCCTCAGTGTGACTCTTCTTCATTAGCCTCTTTAAGGTCTCCTGTTCAACTAAAAATCTGGGATCCAACACAGGAGATATGGAGCATCCTTCCTGTAATTCACTAGACCACAGCATGGAAAATGGGAAGGAGCACTGAACTAGGAGTAATGAAGCTGCGATTCTATTTCCTGCCCTCCCAATGACTGACCAGCTATAGGATCTTAGAAAAGTCACTTAATTTCTCTGAGTTTTTCTTATCAGCAAAATGAAGATAAAAGTCCCTGCCCCATCAACTCCAGTGAGGTTGTTGTAAATATAAAATGAGAAAGACAAAACTATTACATAAAAGTAAAGAATGACCTTTAAGGAGTTCTGTTGCTGCATTTATATGGGAAAGTTCAGTGAGTACACATTTTTATGATTATAGTGAAGGCAATTTAACAACAAATAAACAAAATCCAGCATGCAAATACAAATTATACATTTGCATAAATTCTTCACTATAAAAATCAGACTCATTTCTGTCTCTCCCTCAAGCAAGGCACCATTATACTATTCATCTTATAACAAAGCCAAGTAATACCTGATCTATTGACAAGTTTCAAGATCTTCTGGCTCCATTATATTCAGAATCAACTTCACCCTCTGTCTATATTTAGTTATTTATATAAGCAGAGGCAAGATTTCCCACCCTTGTTCCAGGACTCTTTCCTTTGAACTTAAGATTTTACCAGTTGTGCCCCGAGAGATCTAAATGCTGGGACTTGAGAATCAAACAGAAGAATAACTTAACCCAGGAATTCACTCCACTCTTCCTGCCTTTACAATGAGTTCTGCAAGTCAGAGTAGCAAAAATCAGCTCATATCCAAAGCAATACAATTTTCTATTTATAGAAATCCTTGCTTCACAAGGGTCTCTGATGAGATCCTCATGACAGTATCAGCAGCAGAAGCCTTAAGAATACGAACTATATTAAATGTACCAAATCAGAACTGTTTTATAGTAACTTAGGTACTATTCACCACATAGTGGCAAATGACGTTCTTCTATTTACCCAACAGCTGCGTCCCAGAGACTGCCCAAAGCACCCCAGAAGTTAATACACAGACAGACATGCAAATACATAAAGGTATTTACCATCTTCAGCACTACGCACTAATTCTTCTGGCTGATTATCTACTTTCGCTTGATCTGTTCAGAAGAAATTAACAAATGGTTAACATGGCTGACCCTTGGAGAGAAAAGAACAATGAGATTGTCCCTGGAAGCCCCCGGAGTTGGAAGCAATTAGTCAAGATGCAATGAGGGGTGCAACCAAGATGTCTTCCCCAAAATACTTTCTCTTTAGATTAGCTACTTGAGCCAGTGCCATAGCAGGAGCTCCCATTTCAGCCCGGATGCAGCTCACATCACTGCTGCACACAGACTCCCAAGGGTTAGAGGGTTAGTTCAGAGCAAGCAATCGGCCAGCAGCAGGAGAAAGCACGGGGCTGCAACAGCCTCTCTATTCTTCTGTAAAGGGTATGATGCTAGCCATGACTAACACCTTCCCAAACCCATGGTCATTAACAAATATTTGTGTGTGTGCATCATCATTCGCGTATGCCTCTGGGAGGCTTGCCTGGGAAGTCAACTGAAGAGATGTAACTGGGGACCAGCTGCTAAGTGGAATCTTGGCAGGCTAGTGTGAGAGTGGGTATCGGTATTTGGAAGGAAGCGTGCAGGAATACCCGTCAGCTGATGGTGATTTTTTTTTTAACCCTATACATTCCTGAGTACTTTAAAGCTGCACCATGGAAATAGCCCCATGTTTCACAGGCAAGAGGTATGCTAAATTGGACAATTGTTCTGAGTTTTGTTTTGTTTTGTTTTTTTGTTTTTTTCTTTTTCTCAGGGCCCATCACCAACATAAGAAAGAACAATCACGGCTGTCCAACAAAGGATTCGACTCGCCTTCTCTGGAAGCATTCAGGCAGATATGGGGGTTGGCCGCCTGTTGAGGAGGCTTTAGAGGGAATTCCTGCACTGGGGGGGGGGGAGGTTAAAACGGGTGATTTTTAAGATCCCTTCTAACCCTGAGATTCCAAGATCCTTGGGATAGTTAGGACTACATTCCAAATTGAGAATACTGTCTTCAAATCCCTGGGAATCTGTGAATTTTAGGAAATGTTTGGTGGATGGCTTTTTCTTTTCTTTTTTTCCTTCTTGAATTCTGACTTTTTATTCTTAATTACAAATGCACAAAAAATATTCTAAACATAACAATGGCCAATTATCAATCATATGAGTTTGGCAGTGGTTAACTTTTCACTTGATAATTTTTCTTATGACCATCTGCAATCCTAGAGGTGGATTTTAGCTTGAAAATAGCAAGAACAAAACCCCAAGAAGTCATGGTTTTAGTCCATTTGTCTAGCACACAACTCTCTTGATATATTATGCTTTCTGTTAGTACTCAAGAAATCCTTCACCATTAAAGCAGCTGCCAGTGGGGAATAGTGTACCTAAAGTCTTTCATGTTAAGTAGTTTTGGGCTTATAGTTCCAGTATCTAAAAGAAATGTGAACAGAATAGAAGGGATAAAAGAGAAAGGAAAGTCCTTGAAGCCAGGGACTAATTCAACTCCGTATCATGCAAAATTCACTGGACATCCAACGCCGTCATATATAATGTGGTCCCTTCATAAATGTTCTTGATAACAGCCTGTTAATTTTGAGTCCCAGATCTTCTGTGTAATACTAAACAAGTCATTTCACATTTCTGAGCTTCATTTTCCTCATCCTTAAATTTGGATAACAATAATCACCTCTCATAGGGTTGCTTGTGCTGGTTGAATAAAAATTATTAGGTACATTTTGGCAAATGATATTCAATAAATGTTAGTTATGACTATTTTCACTAATCCTACTAGCTACCACAATCCTTTCAAACTTAGTGTACTTGAGAAACACTTAAACTGGGATTCTTCAATTAAAGGAAACCTAGTGTTTTAGTAACCAAATGTAATATATTATTTTATAAGCAAAGTTCCAGCCACTTTAGGTTGAGCCTCTTCAGCGCACTTTGGAAAGGTTATTTTCATCTGTTAACGGCCCCCATTACGGGTTGTAGTGCACAACAGCATGCAGTGAGGCTACAGGAGAGCACATAGGCATTTTTAAGCTTAGATGGGGCAGGAACAGTGAGGCAAACTTTATTCTCACTTGATGAATCTGATGAAATGTCTTCTAGACTTTTGGAAGGCATTTTCCTAGCGGCACTCCTTTCCAAAGTTTTCAAAACAGGACTGGGTTCTTCTTCTGAACCTGTTATAAAACAAAATCGATGAACACTGCACAATACCAAAAAAAAAAAAAAAACCCTCTAACATATGGACATAGAAATGGTAGGTTGGAAAGAGACATTATGCTATGAGTTTCTCTACTTTAAGAAGCACTTATTTCACAGAAAAAAATAAAATTTCTCCACTAATATGCTCTTAAAAATAATTTACTGGTCAAGAAATATTTGCAAATGTAAACCATACAGAAACAAGATTACTACATTAATAGAAATGTGATCTCTCAGTTGTTTACTCTTATTTTAGACATATGATTTGTCCTATGCCAGACATTGACTCTTCCCATTTAACATTCTAGCTTTTGAAGACAGCCATGAAATACTTTCTAGGAGCATTAATAAAATTAATTCAAAACTGTGGAAGGCAGGATTCAGATGTTTAACATCTGTGTATAATTGGGTACACATATGAGTGCATTCTCCAGATCGAAGGTTGTAGACTTTCTGGGTTTCATGATCTAGTATAATTTCCAATGAAATGTTAGGAAATAACACGGGAGGGAGGCCTCTATCATTTACTAATGCCATTATTTTATAAAAAGAATGGCTCCATCATGAATAAGCCTAAGTACTGACATTTATTACTGTTGTATTCTCAGTGCCTAGAACAGTGGCTGGAAATAAACACTTCAAAATATTTGCTGAATCAATGAGTGATTCGATTAAGCAATCTATCAATTTAAGAACCACTTCTCTAGACAATAATTTCCTGAAATACATTCCAGTTCTGCCTGGTACATTCCATGGCAAATGGATTCTAGACGAATTAGATTTGATGTTCTCTGTTCAAATTTGAAACGTTCCTTACTGCAGACCTTCTCTGTGCATAATGGCCCATCATTTCCAAAAGTATTTGACTACTGAACCTTTCATTTTTCCCAAAGGAGCATATTGAGGTATTGCTTAGTTAAGAGCTCAGTCACAAGTCAAATGTGTTAGCTTGCTCCCCCAAATTACAGTACCCTTATAGTAGGTTTCTCTTCATTTTTCACCCCACCCCTACTGCAATTTGTTTTAAAATAGTAACTTAGGTTAGAGTATATAAACCTAAATTAAAATCATGACTATATCATTTTATACTTAATTGGCTTGTAATTCTAAAATGTCTCCTCTGGACTCTGTTTAGGTAATTTTTTTTTTCTTTTCTTTTTTGAGATGAAGTCTCACTTTGTAGCCCAGGCTGGAGTACAGTGGCGTGATCTTGGCTCACTGCAAGCTCCGCCTCCCGGGTTCACGCTATTCTCCTGCCTCAGCCTCCCAAGTAGCTGGGACTACAGCTGCTGCCACCATGCCTGGCTAATTTTTTGTATTTTTTAGTAGAGATGGGGTTTCACTGTGTTAGCCAGGATGGTCTCGATCTCCTGACCTCATGATCCGCCCGCCTCAGCCTCCCAAAGTGCTGGGATTACAGGTATGAGCCACCGCGCCCGGCCTAGGTGACTATTTAACGTTGCTTTTTTAGATAGGCTTTTTACTATTCAGTCAGTTAGGCTGGGATACACATTAGATGATAGTCTCTAACATAATTGCAAATTTGCAGGCGCTCCTCCTCCTGTGGCTCAGTTTACGCTAGCAACTCATGGGCAGTTTAATAAGAGCCTACTTCAACAAGTTTAATATGCTGGCTTTATTCTTGCATATGTCTGGTTTTAGAGACTGATATTTCAATTTCTTTTTTTTTTTTAACAACAAAATTTGTTAGAGGGGCTTCAACTTGACTGAATAGGATTAAAGGTGGATTCTTTGGTCGGTATTCAAGAAGAAACCTTATAGCTACTTATAAAATAATCCACACCTCCAAGTAAACGACTCAGTAAAGCTTATCTATTTTCACTGGAACTAAAGGGAGCTAAACAAATGACAAATTCTACTAAACTACAAGGAAGGCAATCAACACCAGTTGTGCAACTTTGGTTAAAATGTCCCAGCCAGAAAACATTCTCTATCATTTCATCATTTTAATCAGGTAGCTTCTCATTCCTATTTGCTCTGGGGTTTCTCTGCTAAAATGTCCACATGTTGATTAAAGAGGAAACTGAGACAAGCCCTATGTTTTACAGCCTGGCCACCAAAACCAGTGCTCCCGCATCCATGTAGATGAATGTGGAGATCGATTCAGATCATCAACTTAGGCTGGAGCAAAAGAAATGTACCTGGCCAGGCAATGCCCTTAGGTGGCATCAGGTGAGTCATCTGGCCAAAGTCATACTCTAGAAAGGGAAGATTGTACAGATAATTGAAAATGAGAGGGAGAAAGTGGCAACAAAAACACCACAGCACAAGGTATCTGAGGGAAGGAAAGTTCCAGCCTTGTATTTTGTCCCTGGTATTTAGCCACCACTGTGGTAAGATATTGCTCCTAAATGGGAAATTTGTGCCCATCTGTGGCACTTTCTTGCCACAAATCTTACTAGACTTCTATAAAGATTGCCAATTAAGGAAGAAATTCTAAATATTTCCAGGAGGAAAACTAGCTTAAATGTAGTAAAGATACTTTCTAAACTGAAAAGTTATTTAAAAGTATTTTTTGAAACCTAAAAATACTATAGGTAGATTAATGACAAGTCAACTCAGACTCTGAAACAGCCTTATAGGAAAGCTGTTTTATGTAATGCATTTGATTAAAAAATATAAATAATTTTTTTATTTAAGAAAGGCTCAGGAACACAGAAGTGGTAAGAAGAATTTAGCACCATTTAAGAATATCAAATTAATCCCAATTAAAAAAATATCATCCTTTACATCAGCATTCCATAAAGCAGACTCATTGTGAGTTAAAAATTTTTAAATGCTCACTGGAAGGATGTCTCCAGCTCTCTGCATTAGAACTGGTGTTTCCATCTGAAAACTCGGACTCAGAGAAACCTTCTTTTTCTTCCTCTTTCTCTTGTTTCTTATATGGCGATGCTAGAATAAATTCAACTTTACTTGTTTTTGTAGAGTTTTCTTTGTTCATCAGGAGAGGAATGGGTTGCCTATTTCTGGACACACTAATTGCTTCAGAAGCCCCTCCAAAGCCAGGTTCCTGAAAAGTCCCTTGTTGCCCTGCAACCCCACTTTCACTGTCCCTGTCCTCTGGGGGGTTTACAGTTTTAATGGTCCCTATTTCATGAGCCACATAAAGTTGTGGGGTTCTAGGGATCTCAACTCCACTTTTGGAACCACAAAAATCTACCAATAAATCAGTCATATGTGCGTCTCCTCCCAAAATTTTATCACATTGGTTGACTTGAGATTCGAAACTACTACTTTTAGCCTTCATTTCAGAGGTCTGTGAGACTGCCCTGTAAAAATGGGGCACTGCCCCTAAGAACCTGGTCTGCTCTGACTGTGAGGACTCCTTCTTGTGCATTTCTTCTCTCACTGACACCTGGGGCTGATAAGGAGGAGCTTCAGTTATTTCTTTAAGAAGTTTCTCGAAACCAGCATCAAAAGCACTCTCAGTTATTAATGGAGCCTCGGCTTTTTCTACTGTTTCTTTTAATTCCTCAGGATGGAATTCAGAAGTGGCTTGCCTGGGCTCCTTTGTACTACCTATTAACTTTGATGCAGAAAGATTCCCTGTATTGCTTTCATATTTTAAGGGGAAGGTTTCAGTTGCTTCCTTCAGTAGTTTTTCTAAGCCAGCAATGAATTCGAGGGACTCTGATTTGGGTTGAATAATTGTTTCCCTCACAATTTCTTCCACTTCCTGAGGTAGGCCTTTGCCATATTGAGCAACAGTGGAACCAAATGAGCTAAGTGTCTGGTCTGATAGAAACATTTGAGCAGCTAAATAAGATCCAAGTTCATGAGTTTTATCAGGAACTACATTGGAGGAATAAAAATCCTTCCTGTCTGGAACTATGGTGTCCATCATAGTCCATGATGATGTCACTCCTGGGGGATTTAGGGGGCTACCTACTGCCTGTACTGCTTCAGGAAATTCTGGGTTCACTTCTCCAGGACGTACTTCCCTTCCAGCTGGATAACTTAACCATACTTCTCTATACAGCTTCTGTAATGCAGCATTTACATCATTCAATACAGGTCTGGGTGGAAGAATGACTTTCTCTACAGTCTCTGAAATTTCCGTTTGAGAAGGCTGTGCCCTGGCCTGGGGAACAAGATGAGCATCTTGGGGAAAAAGCATATCTTGGGGAGGGTTGGCCACATCCCCAAAAGAACCCTTTCTGGAAAGATGGGAAGTTGGATCCAATGGATAAGAATCTTCTGCAGCCATCTGAATCAAATTCTCTGTGTTTAGCTGGCACTCACCACTTTCAGCTTTCTTGGGGAGAGCTGTATTTCCAAAAGTTTCATCTCTTGCTGGAAAAGGAGCTAGTATTTCTCTCTTATCAACTGAAGTATTGTGACTCTGTTCTATCCCTTTTCCAAAAAATCTTCCCTCTTCCGGCTTAGAGTTGGTTCCAGGGATAACGGGCGCCAACTTGGTTTGCAAGGGAGAGGGTGAAGTTCCAGTTGCTTCCTTCAGGAGTTTGTCTAGACTAGCAGTCAAAGAGTTCCGTTTAACCTTTGGAGGAACTACTGTTTTGTCAACATGCTCATTAATGATCTTCTCAGGTCCTTTGACTTCTTCCTCAGTATCAGCAAAATCTGTTTTTTGATGCCATGTCCTATTTTCAGAAACACTTGGTTCAAGCACTTGTTTTCCATGAACTTTTCCACCACAGGGTTGAACTGCTGGTGTTGGGGCTTCTGAAAGCAGTTTCTGCAAGCTGTCATTAAAAGTGTCTTTGTAGTCTTTAGACAAAACATTGGTTTTTACTATGGATTCTTGAATCTCTTGGTCTGAGTAATCCTTTTCTTCCTTAAACACTGGAGTAACAATCCCTTCCATATTCTTTTCCACGTTTTCCTTTGATGACTCATTTCCTCGCAACTGATGAGTATACTTTCTAAGCGGACTCAAAGGAAATGTGGTTTCATCTGGTAGCACCTGGAGTATGCCCTTTGAATTTAATTTCTCCATTTCCTCTCTTGCCATAACTTTTTTTGGGCTTAGAAGCACCTCTGCTTCATGGGTATTTTTACCTGATAATTTAATGTCACTTAATTCCTTGTGTTTCTGCCTATTAAAAGGCGCAGAATTTTTTTGGCTTGCTGTGGTAATATTCTTGTCATTGTTCTTACTGTTTAAATTAGCTTCTAAGTCCCAAAACTTTCTCAAATTCTCAAACTGAGAGGGATTATAGACCTGTTCCGCATTGGGTTCATCCATTCTTTCTTTTAGGGACATAACTTTAAAGTTGGCATTTGATTCACGAACTAGAGGTCTGTCTTTCTCCAAAGCAACATGTCGTTCACTCCCAACATTTGAGGGACGTTGCAGTGCTGGCAAAGTAATGTTTCTTCTAGAAGGCAAACTGTCTGCCATTGGTGATCTTTTTATAGGCTCATTTTTCTTATTCTGAAACAGAGACACTTTATCTGATTCCTCAGCTGAAAGATAGTTTCTGGATGGACCTGATATTTGTGGCTTGGTCTCTTTAGATTTATTTGAGGAATAAGAATTGGAGAGCTGGGATGCTTGATCATCCTCATCTAGGACCACTCGTTTGGGAATGACCTGATTATATTCACTCTGGTCTGTAGATAAACTGTTCATGGATGATATACCCTGTGACTTCTGTACAGGCTCATATGCTTTAGCAGAAGGTTGTTCCTGGCTACATGAAGATGTGGGTTCTTTATGAGTTATCTTAGCAGCAGCTTTCTCCCCTTCCCAAAAGGATATTCTGTCACTCACTCTTTTGTATTTCTCTCTCTGCACTTGGTTCTTGGGAACCTCACCAGCTTCTTGCTGGAAATGGACCTCAGGCTTCTTCCAAGGAGAGCTGTTGTTGGCAACCCCAGGTGTTGACTTAATATTCTCTGGCTCTAAGGAAGCTTTCAGGATATAGGTATTTCCTCCTTTGCTCTTTCTCTCTGCTTTCATGTTATCTTTCAAACCTGGTTCTTTGACAATTGTTGAAGAGTCAAAATTCACTTCTGAGTGTCCTCTATTTTCTTCACGAGCGTGAAACTTGGGTTCTTCTTCACCCAAGTTGCCAATACTATTAGTGTTGCATGGAACTTGGTTTTCTGCATCAGATTCCTTGGGAATACTGTAGGAATAGTTCCTTTTTGGAGGAGACACCCCGTTCCCTTTTCCTATGCTTTTTGAATCTTGGCTATAGTCCATATTTTTGCTCCTTTGACTTGGGGTGCCATAGCTTTCAAATGGCAATATACATGGGCCTTCCTTTGGGGCGTCTTGTTGGGACAAATTCATGAATTTGGATTTGATATTCACATTAGCATCTTGGCAACTTTCAGAAACCAGCATATCTCCCTCTACTTGGAATGTTGAATCAGATCTCACAGGCTTTGATTCAATTTTGCTGGATGATAGGGTCTTCGAGCCATTTTCTTTTAAAGTAGTGTCATCTGTCACCAAGTCAATAGCAACCTGTGATTTTGAGTCTGTTTTTTCTTTGGACTCTATTCCTCGGGGATGTTGGAGGAATGACTTATTGTCATCTGAATAAGAACTTCGGTTAAACCAGTCTAGAACTTTAAATATGGAATCATCAGTTGACTTCTTTATCTCAGTGGCATACGGACTAGAATGTGAAGATGTCTTAGCTTTCAGAGCCGAGAGAGGAGGGGGCTTACCTTGCTGATGGTCTCTAGAACTGCCACCTGGCACCTGAGACGGCTCAGGCTCAACACAATGAGACAGTTCATCTGCAACATAGAAATACTTTTCTAAATAAGAAAAGAGCATGCTTAAAGAACTGTTAATCATTCACATAATCTTCTTTATAAAAGCACCTTGTATTTGCACTTTCTATACCACTAGCTGTTTATAACAGCATTTTTCAGGGGTTAAAATGTAAGTTGTCCTAATTAAGGTATTCTACCAAAGGCGCCCTATGATAGTAAAGCAAAGGAATTGCAGAAACCAGGAAGTACAGGGTACAGACCTAACTGAAAAATTTCTTTGAAGTTCCTGGTTTATTTTAAAAATACATGTTAATTTTGCATTCTGTTTCATGTTACATTTTATTTTATTATTATTTGTTGAAATGGAGTCTCACTCTGCTGCCTAGGCCAGAGTGCAGTGGCAGGATCTCGGCTCACTGCAACCTCCTCCTCCCAGGTTCAAGCGATTCTTCTGCCTCAGCCTCCCAAATAACTGGGATTACCGACACGCACCACCAGTTCCAGCTAATTTTTGTATTTTTAGTAGAGATGGGGTTTCACCATATTGGCCAGGTTGGTCTCGAACTCCTGACCTCGTGATCCGCCCACCTCAGCTTCCCAAAGTGCTGGGATTACAGTCGTGAGCCACCACACCCAGCTCCATGTTACATTTTAAATGTTAATTTTCTCTTACTCTTAAATCTTTGTATAAAACTAACACTCCAGGAAGATACGCCATGCCGATTTTATGACTTCACCTATCCCCTGGCACATATCGTAAACTCTGGAGGAGGCCTAAATCCAGGTTTGAGAAGCACAGACTTAAATGATTTCAGGAGTTAGAAAAATAACTTTTAAATAAGAATAAACAAGGAATTTTATCCACAATATTTAAATGGGACAATGAGGATATTTCCATTCCTGGGCCTTATTCCTTATGTATTGAATGAGAAGAATTTCTGGAGATTGGGCACAGTAATCTTTACTAACAGCTATTCTAGTGACTGTTTTGCATACTGGAGTTTAAGAACTGTGTTTTCAAACCAACAAAGATCAAAAAGACAAAGAAGGGCATTACACAATGGTAAAGGAATCAACGCAACAAGGAGTGCTAACTATCCTAAATATGTATGCACCCGATACAGGAGCACTCAGATTCATAAAGCAAGTTCTTAGAGACCTACAAAGAGACTTAGACTCCCACACAATAATAGTGGGAGACTTTAACACCCAACTGTGATACTGAAAATTAACAAGGATATTCAGGATTTGAACCAAGCTCTGGACCAAGTGGACCTAATAGACATCTACAGAACTCTCCACCCCAAATCAACAGAATACACATTCTTCTCGGCACCACATCGCACTTATTCTAAAATTGACCACATAATTGGAAGTAAAACAGTCCTCAGCAAATGCAAAAGAATGGAAATCATAACAAACAGTCTCTCAGGCCACAGTGCAATCAAACTAGAACTCAGGATTAAGAAACTCACTCTAAGCTGCACAACTAAATGGAGACTGAACAACTTGCTCCTGAATGACTAATGGGTAAACAACAAAACGAAGGCAGAAATAAATAAGTTCTTTGAAACCAATGAGAATAAAGACACAGCATTCCCAAATCTCTGGGACACAGCTAATGCAGTGTTTAGAGGGAAATTTATAGCACTAAATGCCCACAGGAGAAAGTGGGAAAGATCTAAAATTGACACCCTAACATCACATTTAGAATAACTGGAAAAGCAAAAGCAAACAAATTCAAAAGCTAGCAGAAGACAAGAAATAACTAAAATGAGAGCAGAACTGAAGGAGATAGAGACATGAAAAACCCTTCAAAAAATCAATGAATCCAGGAGCAGGTTCAGGTTTTTTGAAAAGATCAACAAAATAGATAGACCATTAGCCAGACTAATAAGAAAAGAGAGAAGAATCAAATAGACACAATAAAAAATGATAAAGGGGATATCACCACTGGTCCCACAGAAATACAAACCACCATCAGAGAATACTATAAACACCTCTATGCAAATAAACTAGAAAATGTAGAAGAAATGGATACATTCCTGGACACGCACACCCTCCCAAGACTAAACCAGGAAGACATTGAATCCCTGAATAGACCAATAACAAGTTCAGAAATGAAGGCAGCAATTAATAGCCTACCAACCAAAAAAAGCCCAGGACCAGATGGATTCACAGCCGAATTCTACCAGAGGTATAAAGAGAAGCTGGTACCATTCCTTCCAAAACTATCCCAAAAAATAGAAAAAGAAGGACTCCTCCCTAATTCATTTTGTGACGCCAACATCAACCTGATACCAAAACCTGGCAGAAACAACACAAAAAAAGAAAATTTCAGACCAATATCCCTGATGAACATTGATGCAAAAATTCTCAATAAAATACTGGGAAACTGAATCCAGCAGCACATCAAAAAGCTTATCCACCATGATCAAGTGGGCTTCATCCCTGGGATGCAAGGCTGCTTCAACATATGCAAATCAATAAATGTAATCCATTACATAAACAGAACCAATAACAAAAATCACATGATTATCTCAATAGATGCAGAAAAGGCCTTCGAAAAAATTCAACAGCCCTTCTTGCTAAAAACTCTCAATAAACTAGGTATCAGTGGAATGTATCTCAAAATAATAAAAGCTATTTATGACAAACCCATAGCCAATATCACACTGAATGGGCAAAAGCTGGAAGCATTCTCTTTGAAAGCCGGCACAAGACAAGGATGCCCTCTCTCACCACTCCTATTCAACATGGTATTGGAAGTTCTGGCCAGGACAGTCAGGCAAGAGAAAGAAATAAACTGTATTCAAAGAGGAAGAGGGGATGTCAAATTGTCTCTTTTTGCAGATGACATGATTGTATATTTAGAAAACCTCATCGTTTCAGCCCAAAATCTCCTTAAGCTGATAAGCAACTTCAGCAAAGTCTTAGGATACCAAATCAATGTGCACAAAACACAAGCATTCCTATATACCAATAATAGAAAGCCAAATCATGAGTGAACTCCCATTCACAATTGCTACAAAGAGAATAAAATACTTAAGAATACAATTTACAAGGGATGTGAAGGAGCTCTTCAAGAAGAACTACAAACCACTGCTCAAGATATTAAGAGAGGACACAAACAAATGGAAAAACATTCCATGCCCGTGGATAGGAAGAATCAGTATCATGAAAACGGCCATACTGCCCAAAGTATTTTATAGATTCAATGCTAGCCCCATCAAGCTACCACTGACTTTCACCACAGAATTAGAAAAAACTTTAAATTTCATATGGAACCAAAAAATAGGTTCCATAGCCAACACATTCCTACACAAAAAGAACAAAGCTGGAGGCATCATGCTACCTGACTTCAAACTATACTACAAGGCTACTGTAACCAAAACAGCATGGTACTGGTACCAAAACAGAGATATAGACCAATGGGACAGAAAAGAGGTCTCAGAAATAATGCCACACATCTACAACAATCTGACCTTTGACAAACCTGACAAAAACAAGAAATGGGGAAAGGATTCCCTATTTAATAAATGGTGTTGGGAAAACTGGCTAGCTATATGCAGAAAACTGAAACTGGATCCCTTCCTTACACCTTATACAAAAATTAACTCAACATGGATTAAAGACTTAAACATAAGGCCTAAAACCACAAAAACCCTAGAAGAAAACCTAGGCAGTACCACTTAGGATATAGGCATAGGCAAAGACTTCACGACTAAAACACCAAAAGCAATGGCAACAAAAGTCAAAATTGACAAACAGGATCTAATTAAACTAAAGCGCTTCTGCACAGCAAAAGAAACTATCATCAGAGTGAACAGGCAACCTACAGAATGGGAGAAAAATTTTGCAATCTATCCATCTGACAAAGGGCTAATATTCAGAATCTACAAGGAATTTAAACAAATGTACAAGAAAAAAAACAACCCCATCGAAAAGTAGGCGAAGGATATGAACAGACACTTCTCAAAAGAAGACATTTATGTGGCCAACAAACATGAGAAAAAGCTCATTATCACTGATCATTACAGAAATGCCAATCAAAACCACAATGAGATACCATCTCACGCCAGTTAGAATGTCAATCATTAAAAAGTCAGAAAACAACCAATGCTGGAGAGGACATGGAGAAATAGGAACGCTTTTACATTGTTGGTGGGAGTGTAAATTAGTTCAACCATTGTGGAAGACAGTGTGGTGATTCCTCAAGGATCTAGAACCAGAAATACCATTTCACCAAGCAATCCCATTACTGGGTATATACCTAAAGTATTATAAATCATTCTACTATAAAGACACATGCACATGTGTGTTTACTGCAGCACTGTTCACAATAGTAGAGACTTGGAATCAACCCAAATGTCTATCAATGTTAGACTGGAAAAAGAAAATGTGGTACATATACAGCATGGAATACTATGCCACCACAGAAAAGGATGAGTTCATGTTCTTTGCAGGGACATGGATGAAGCTGGAAACCATCATTCTCAGCAAACTATCACAAGAAGAGAAAACCAAACACCACATGTTCTCACTCATAAGTGGAAGTTCAACAATGAGAACACACGGACACAAGGAGGGAAACATCACACACCAGGGCCTGTTGGGATGTGGCGGGCTAGGGGAGGGACTGCATTAGGAGAAATACCTAATGTAGGTGATGGGTTGATGGGTGCAGCAAACCACCATGGCACGCGTATACCTTGTAACAAACCTGCACGTTCTTCACATGTATCCCAGAACTTAAAGTATATTTTTTAAAAAATTTAAAAAAAAACAAACTTGATCGTTGCTATTGTGAATTATCCTGACTATAAAGAAACTATCATAGGGTCGGATGCAGGCTTATTGAAGATGGCAGAGGGTACACAGCATGGCTTTTCTACTGTTTCTGTTTTCTAAAAAAACATAAGAAATTATGATCATAAAACATTATGATTACTTCATGATCATATAGATGTAAAAGTAATTTGAGTCATCCCCTGAGAGTGGCAAGACCTTCAAGACAAGGCTAGTTAGCAGGGAAAAGCAGTACCCTCCTTGCCTCTCAACTCATACCAGCTGAAAAAGAAAGTGCCTTTAGAGCTTTTAAAGCCTAAGAACAAATGGCTGGAGGCCTGAGCAGGCCAAAGTCTGACACTTTTGCATAGTAAGGCCTCAAAGTCTAGTTTTCCATCCTTTGACACTAAGAAAGTGAAGGTTCTCTTGAGATTACAAAAGAAACCAAAGTTTGCTAAAATTGTAATTAATAAATTTGCATTAGGTGAGTAATAATATATTTACCCTGTACCAAGGTATTAGCTAATGAAAGTAATTCTTTCTTGCTCTATTCCACCTTGATTTAACTAAAAACATTGTCATTTGTTTAAATAATTGATATGGTTATATATATATTAGGGTAAAGCATAATGGGCCAGAAACTGTGCTATCCTGGTTACTTTTAGTTATTGGTGATTGAGAAATAAACAAGAGGTATAAACATTTCCAGTGGCATCTGTCTGAACTGTAGATGGAATGCCTAGAAGGTTAAATTGGGCTTCTATAGGACTAGCTGGCCTGGGCATTGCAAGCCCACTGAGTTTTTATAATCTAGTAGTGACAACTCTCTTACCAGCAGGGCTTCTGGGTAATACAGATTCAAGTCTTGTTAATTCTGATGATTTATCTTTGTGTTCACTGATGGTTGGTGAATTCTCCATGGACTGTGGTCTTGTAGCTAAAACTTCTGAATGAGAATGGAGCCCATTAATTGGAAAAGAACCAGAAGTCACTGGCTGATGTGTTTCACTTTTTGATACATTTGGGCTTGAGGCTGATTGATGAAAAAGCAAAGACCTTCCGTATTGAGAAGGCTTAGGGTCACTCTGAAACTCTTCTGTGTCCCCTGCATCTTCTGTTCCATTTTTCAACCTGTCAGATTCTAAAACACTAAATTCTCCTACTTCCCGGCCATGGATTAGCCCAGGACTCTGTGGAAGCTCATCCTTCACTGCAGAGAATCTCACATGCTTTAATGGCTCCAGGGAGTTTGGGGAAGAGTTGTCTTCTAAAGAATGCTCCTTCTCAGAAATTCTCTCATGGATGGTTAGGCCAGGTGACACAATTTTGCTTTTGGGTTCAAAGTTGTGATTATAACGAAGGGTTTCTGAGTCTGTGCTACTGGAACTGGAGTTGCGCTTGAGGATCCCTCTCGGAGCCCCTCTAGCTTTCAGGGAGTCTGTCCTTTGTCTAGGAAAAGACTGGTTATCATCTTTGTTTAAATCAGTTGATTTGTAGATCATCTTCCTGGCTTTGGGGATTGGAGCTTTGATTTGGGACCCATTTGAAAGGCCTGGCACAGTCTGCTTTGATTTCTCTAACTTTTGGATTGAAGTATCTGTGATAGTTGACTTTTCTTTTGACTCTGACAATTCATCTGAAAATTAAAACACAGTAAGTGATATATCATATGGAGAGTAATACATAATTTAAAATACCTGTCATAAACTTAACCTACACTTAGTAAAACTATTAAAATATTAAAGACAGTAAAGTAGGTAGCATAAGTACAGGCCTAATGTGAAAAGCCTTTAAAAATTCATGTATTGGAGCACAGAGGACTTTTAAGGCACTGAAACTACTCTATGATACTACAATGGTGGCCACACACTATTACACATTTGTCAAAACCCACAGAATGTACAACGCTAAGAGTGAATGCCGATGTAAACGATGTACTTTGGGTGACAGTGATGTCTCAGTGTGGTTCATCAGTTGTAACAAATGCACCATTCTCATGGGGAATGTTGATAATGAGGGAGGTTATGCCTGTGTAGGGAGAGGGTGTATATGGAAAATGTCTGTATCTTTTGCTCAATATTGTGAACCTAAAACTGCTCTAAAAAATAACATCGATTTGAAAAATCATGTATACACTTCATTGCACTGTACATTTAAGATTACTGTGCTTTATACGGTTTGTGATATTTTATACCCAATACAGAAAGTATTTTAGGAATGAAAAGAAAATTTCTCAAAAGAGGCTTAAAGAAAAACATAGAAGTCACTTAAATTCACCTGCAGAAATCAGAAAAGGAAATTCAATTAAAATAAAATAAAACCCCATTACCTAAAACAAAATTTATTTTGTCAAAAGTTAAAAACAGGCCAAGCGCAGTGGTTCACACCTGTAATCCCAGTACATTGGGAAGCCAAGATGGGTGGATCACTTGAGTCCAGGAGTTTGAGACCAGCCTGGCCAAAAGGGTGAAACCTCATCTCTACTAAAAATACAAAAATTAGGCAGGCATGATAGTGCAAGCCTGTAGTCCCAGATACTCAGGAGGCTGAGGCACAGGAAGCCCTTGAACCCAGGAGGCAGAGGTTGCAGTGAGCGGAGATTGCACCACTGCACTCCAGCCTGGGCAACAGAGTGGGACTCCATTGCCAAAAAAAAAAAAAAAAAGTTAAAACAAACATCTAATATGTTCCAGTGATTTTTTTTCTATAAAATATTTTATGTAATACAAAACATGCCCAATGGAAAGTATGTTAATATTCAAACATGCTAGTTGAAAACCCCAACTCCACTGTTCGTTAATTTTCTACCCCTAACCACTCTTTAATGCTTGTGGAATCTTCTTCAAGTTGCTTTTGAGGAGATTTGAAATGTTTAGCATTTCCTTTTAATGGTATGTAAAAATGATAATATTCCATAGCAGGCTGACTTACATCAATTAAGCCACAAACATGATCAAACGCTGGTGGGCTGTTGGGCTGAGAATTACAGATTAGAAGATCATAACATTGTCAACAGGATTTTTCTTCTTGAGGCAAGCCCTTTTAAACAGAACTTTGTGGCCGGGTGCGGTGGCTCAAGCCTGTAATCCCAGGCTTGGATTACTTTGGGAGGCCGAGACGGGCGAATCACGAGGTCAGGAAGATCGAAACATCCTGGGCTAACACAGGTGAAACCCCGTCTCTACTAAAATACAAAAAAAATTAGCTGGGCGAGGTGCGCGGCGGGCCTGTGTCCCAAGCACCGGGGAGGGCTGAGGCAGGAGAATGGCGTGTACCCGGGAGGCGAGCTTGTAGCTGGAGCTGAGATCCGGCCACTGCCACTCCAGCCTGGGAAGCCTGGGGGCAGAGCAAGATCTACTGTCTCAAAAATAAAAAAAAAAAAAAAAAAAAAAAAAAAAAAAAAAAAACAGAAAACTTTGTGGGCAACACAGTAAGGCATCCAAAAAAATACTATTAAGTGGAAGACTGAATGTCTTGGGTCAAAAAATCTCCCAATTTACTGATGAGGGAATCCAAGACACGATGGAGGTCACATAACAAGTTGCAGCTCTGGGACTGAAATGTGTGAGCTATCAGTTTCTAAAATTTCTGCTTCCTCTCCCTCAGGAAGGAAACCAACAAGCATAGTAAAATAAGAAAACCATCAGGACTTTTCACTTTCTCTTGGAAGTTATTTGAGTGAAAGGAACTCTGAGAATTTCCCTTTGTCCACAGATAACGAAGATAAAAATATCAAGTTCATAAAATAATATTTACCCTCTTTTGAAGTCTGAAATAAACCAGTTCTTCCATTTTTTGACTGTTCATTTTTAGTTTGTTGTGACGAGTGACCTTCTGGCAACTTGGAGCTATTAAATGGATTCTTCCTCTGCTGGGGACAAATATTGTTTATTAAACTTATTTTAAATGTCATGACAGCAACTCAGTGTTGGCAAATGCCTATTATCTTCAATTTTGATAGTTTTATCCCATAAACTCCATTATTTGGCATGTTTGAAAAACAGTTGTCCTGATTAATCTGCTTAGCACAGAATTACCACATATGCCATATAAAAATTATATAAAATATATGCAAACCCAGAGTCCTACAAACTTAGCTCAGAATCAGGCACTTAAATCAAAATCCCACATTTTACAGGTGGAAAAACTTGGCCCTGGATATAGCAAAGACCAGATCAAGGTCAAAGGAAACTTGGGTCTGTAATCAGGTCAAAGTCCCACTAGTGCTGCTTCTACCATGCCAGATTCTCAGTCTGCTAGATCACAGCTGTACAAAATACAACTGTAACTGTAATTGACCTTTCCTAAAGATTTTGAAGACATTTTAGGTATCTTGAAGTGCTTCACAGTCATTATTATTATTGTCAATTCTAATGATAAAAATGGTATCAATAGAGGTTTTAAAAATTAATATAGGACTCAATAACAATGTTTACTGTCTACAGTTTTATAAATTAGCAATTCTCTCCCAGAAGCAGATCTCTAACAGAGATTTAGGAAGCTATGCATAGGAATATAGGATAAGGACTGACATGGAACTAACAAGCCTTATTCCAAATGCTAAAAAGCAGCAGCAGCACCAAATAGCTTTAGACTTTTTACCCTCTAGGGCAAGAAATCTGGGTCTTCAGCAATGCAGTGACCAATCCACCTTTTCCACCATGAGAGTGACTTCTTAAACTAAATAGTAAAAATTACCTGTGTTTGGTACCAAAAAACTGTTCTACAAAATTCTCTTTGTGGTGCTTTGACACAATGAGGAAAAATGGCATTCCTAACAAATACGAGATTTTCAAAATCTGGGCTCAATCTACCTTCTCTGGAGACACATTTGGTTTCTTTGTATTTTCCTGGGACATATCAATCACAGTGGAAGCTGGATTTACCACACTGGAACTGCAAAAGAAACAATAATTCAGAGAATAAAACCTCACCTTTTGAGGAATCATAAATTACGTCTCTGAAGAGGAAAGTTATCAGCAGGCTAGGAGAAGAAGCTGGTGAGGAGGAATAAGAAGGATTCTCTAGAGAATGATTCCCTGTCCCAGGGACAGGACAGCGCCAGAGTGAGGGTAAGGCAAGACTGAGTGGACACAAGTGAGGTGGGCAGGCTCCCTCCAGAACCACCACGCCCTTGGCTATTGAGTGAAAAGAGCAAAAGAGGGTCATGGAGGCCCTGGCTGTGGAGAGGAACAACCTGCTCAGACTTCCTGCTCCAGTGGCCTTGCCTCAGGCACAGGAGGTGAAGTCGCTATTGGCTGAAGCCTTCGTGTCCTGTTACACCACCAGTTCTCTCAGTGGCATCACAGAGTCAGGAGCTGGGAAAATACCTTAGTTTGTGGAGGTTGGGGGAAGATTCCTGCTTTTCCCCACGAAGCAAGGAACCAAAGTCCTGGAGAGGAGAGGAGTAATTTGCCCCCAAGGCCACAGAACCTCAACCAAGATTATTGTCACTAAAACCATGGGCTAGATGTTCCTGCAGCCTCATTTCTTTTCTTTATCTCTGTACTTCAATTGCTATTTTTACACAATTACTCCCAAGGAAAGGTTGAGCTCTTGAGGAAGTCATTCTTCCTTTCATTACTCTCCTCATTGTTCCAGAAAGGCATTATAGCAGATGAGCAGAAGGATATAAAATACAACCTGATTACATAGAGGCAAGAAAGGGGGAAACAGAGGATGGGAGGGAAAGGGGAGGGAACAGAATAGGAATGTATAATGGAGCCAGAATTAAGGCTAATAGACACATTACAGGAGTCCTCCATTCCTGTAATAGGTGTGCACAAACTTGAATCAAGCTATCTAGCAACAGAAGTGAAAAAAGAAACCTAGTCACTGATATAATTCAGTCTCTATACAATAAAAACAACCAATAGCTCAGAACCAGAAAGCAATTTCTACTGAGTGTCATTTTTAGAAGCCAGTGGGTGATATGAGGAACAACATCCCTATCGCCGATGCTATGCTCAGTTTCTCAGAGTGTTCTGCATAATCTTCCTTAGTAAATAAAGCAGTCACATAATCAGAAGACCTGAGTCAAGTGCTGATGGTTGGGGGTCTCTATGGCACACCCATCTTTTCCCACCATCTTACTCCATTCCCCTTCCCACTCACCAAGCCCAAAGGATAAGCAAAATGTCTATATCCTTCTCCCTCTGCTCCCTGGAATTCCAGTTCCTGTGCCTCCAGGCCACCAGCCTCAACAGCCCATATTGCATATCAGTCCCTACCTCCTAGAGATGAGGTCTCTCCCTTACTGAGCTGTATCTAGCTATGTATTTCATGTCTACTATGTAACCTGTTCTGTGTATACATATCTTACCTTGCATAGTAAAGTGGGAGATCCCTCAAGAGTATCTCAAACATCTTTCTATCCCCTGCAGTGCCTTGCACAGTGCCTGGTACATAACTGGTGAATGGCTAAATAAATGAAGGCCAATTGAGCCCATGTCAGGAGAAGTAGCCACAGATAGTAGGCAGGAGACTGGCTTTTTTTTTTAATCCACAATATTTGCCAAACTACGGTGAGGCAGATTATTTAGGTATTAAACAAAATGCCTGTTTGTGCTATTCAGAAAGAAAAAGAGAGGAAGAAACAAAACAGTCAGAACACATGGTCAGACACTAAAATACTAGAAACACACAGGATATATTGGGTTACCTTGTGGTTGGGATAGGAACAAATTGGGATGAGGGTGAGATACTCAGTTAAAGTTTACAGTCTGCTTAACAGGAAAAAGTTAAAACAAGAGTCTTATTGCCTCAAATTTTGTCTGAAAATGCAGCTACTTCCTAGTAGCTTTGTTTCTCTCAAGGGATACTATAATATTTTGCTTGTCTGTCTTTTATTGGGCAATCAGTACCGCAACCATCTTATTCTCAATTGATCTTTGCATCATCTCTATGAGTTATCTATCATTTTATCTATCATTCTCTCCATCTCACTTATGAAAAAACTGAGGTTCACAGAGGTTAAGTAACCTGCTTGATGTCACAAAATGGGGAAAAGAGAGCTGGGGATTTGAACTCAGGTGTGTCTGACTCCAAAGACAATCATGGTAATAGTTAGGCTATACTGCCTCTGGTTTCTTGCATTAAAGCAGTGGTTTGTGGCAACAGGACTGGAGGCAAGTCTGGGAGATTCTTCCCTCCTGGGGACTCCCACATCTGTCTCCTCTTTTCTACCTCTACTGACACCTCCTTTATTTGTGTCAACCCTATTGGCCTGACATCTGGCTTCCTGACTCCCAAGTTCCACTCTCCTACACCATTCTACATTCTACCACTATGCTGGGATGGTCCAAAATGCAACTTTAATGGTGTCTTTCTTCTGTTCCTTATCTTTGCAGGATCCTCAAGACCTGTGGAATGAAGTCTGAACTCCTCAGCAAGGTACTGGAGACCATCCACCATCTGCCCCAATACACTTTCCTATTCTTCCTTTCTGTTGACCCTTCATGCCAAACAAAATGGTCAATCTACTTACTGCCTGAGAAACTCACCTGACTTTGCTATTTCCACTTAATCTATTCCCCAGTCCCTCCCTGTAAGTGTTTTCTTTTTGCTTTCTTTGTCTACCCAAATCGTCCCTATCCTCTTCATATGCAGTCCAAATCTTACCTCTTGTATCAACCAGGCTAGGAGTATGTCTCTCTTGCCTCAGTTATTGCAGCACATTTCATTGGCACTTTGAATTAGGAATTTCCTTTCTTCCTGGCACTATTTGCTATCATTTGGTCATATTTTCATAAATAGGTGCATTATTTTTCCTAAGAGAATACAGAATAGAGCCAGATACTGTGTCTTCTGTTTCTTAGAATTCCTCTCAGAGGGTAGCAGACTGTGTCCTGAATATAAAAGATACTCAATACATTCCACATGATAAGATTTTTGAACTATGAAGCAAGCCAAATTCCACACCCTGTGTTCTGTAACTTTCTTCCCTCAGGCACTCTTCAAAAAAGGACCTGCAACATTAGAAGCAGCACTAAGACAGAATTAGTTTACTTTGTTAAGGGTGCCCCTCCTAAAAGCATCTTCATTCTAATACAAGTCTTTGAAATCTTAACTAAAAAGAATAAATAACATCAGGTACTGTGGAAGGGCCACTGGGGGAAGAAGTTTTACAGCTGTCTTAAAATTATACCACACAGGCAGCTGCCTGGTATATCCAGCCACAAAGTGCTTCTATGCACGTGCAGTCATTTAAAAAAGTTTTTTTAACCTTCACCAGTCATTCTCTCGAAAACAGTTAAAAATAATAGCAGATAAGCCTTTTTCTGAGGTTTTCTTTTTTGGTTTAAATGTTGTTTACAGAACCAGAAACAAATTCTACAAGTGTTGTTGACTTGTTTTTTGTTGTTTTAATCTCTCCCTTTGTACTGTGAGTTCCTTGAGGGCTCAAGCTGTGTCTCATCCCCAGCACCCAGAACTGTGCTGGATGTGTTGGCACTTAATGAAGCATGAACAAATGAGCGAACAAATGAGCAAACAAATGAAAAGACGGCTCAGGGATGGAGTGAGGGAAGCAAATTAGAAAACATCTTATGTGAAGCCCTTCAAGTCAGTATTTCTTTAAGTAAAATATTATTTGTGAGTATACACAGTTCTCCAGTGTTCCCACAGTTCAGGCTACAGAGTTATTGAACGCAGATATAAAAGTATGAGGCATTTTTATGTCACAGTGAAACTATTCTTACTTCAACTGATATGAGTAAATCTGAGATCTTATAGGATTAAGAAGAATTATTTTAAGAGCTCAATATAAATGACTTTGTAGGCCAGGCCTCCAAGAAATGAAATCTTCACATTACTAGATTTGCTATCAATCCCAGGAAAAAGTATCAGATACATTATCTCAGATTGACTCATCTCTACCCTGCCTTTGGGAGCAAGCTAGGTACCTTACACTCGTCTTAATACTAGGGGTAAACGCAATAGTTAATCCTTCTGGGAGAGGGAAATTAATATCTACTAAAGACTTTCAGGAAAAAGAGCATTGTGCTGGAAAACTAAGAGCTAAAGATGTGTCTGTAATTGATTGGTTCTTTTCAACAGAGGGTAAGAAGGAGACTGGTGTCAGAAGCATCCCTAAGGCACAGGCAATGAAGCACAAAGACTTACCAAATAGTGTTTTAATTCTACCAAAAACAAAGTTAGGTGGAAATGCATAGTTTTGCTTGCAAGGAAATTTATCATTTTCTTGCCATTTTACAGGTAAGTGCCCAGAAGAAAGCCTGTCAATGCCATGGACTGAAATACCACAGTGAAGGGTTTATCTTGTTCTCCCTGAACTCATTTGGGAGACATTCTCTAGAGATGTTTGATTACTAGACATTACAAACCTGTGCAGCAGCCAAGCGCCCTTACAAGCCAAGGAGGAGGTGTGGCCACACAGAGGTTTATAGGCTACCTCCTGCTGTCTAGCTCTCCATCTTGAATGCTCTTCTGTCACAGCTATGCAAATCTGAGACGGCCCTCAAATTCTCCTCTATTTTTCTATAATCTCCAGGGCTCATGGGGACACTTCTGAAGTGAGAGCTTCTTAGTAAAACCAGAACAAGCCTACTTTGATAGTCAGAAAACATTACATCTCATTTATGGACAGGGTTCTGACCTTCATGGGATGAGTCTTCATTCTGTACTCCCTACCTAGGCTCAGCCATGTCCTGTGGATTACTGTGTACATATTCAACTGTTATTTTCTGTTGTTGGGGGCGCAAAATGTGCTATCAGCATATGGTTCATGGACCAGTGCCCATCCATGAACTGTTTGTCACTGGTTCATAATGAGATAAGTACAGAAATGGAGGCTATGTGCTGAAGAACTATTTATAGCAAACATGATCAGTGGGCTTATCTTTGCATGCCACTGTTGTTTTCTGTATTTCATTTTTCTAGTATTCATTCTCATTATATTTTACAAAAGATATCAATCTGTGATGATTAGAAATAAAAACTTTAAAATGAAGCAAAACTAGTCCTTTACTACAAAGGGTTTATGAAGTGCTGGTCCAACCAACAATGCCCACCTGAAAAGTCTGTAACCAGAACTAGAAATGTGAGCATTCAGCGTTTTCCTTTTGCTACTCCAGAACAAGCCTTATTTTCTTCTCCTCTGCTCATAAACCTCTCTGCTTCCCTGTGCTCCAGGTGCAAACAAAGGTGAGTTCAGAAAGAATGCAGGCAGCTGCCAATGCTTGACTACATGCTGGGTATCCACAGTGTTTTACTTCTTCATGTGTGAAGTAAAATTCTGTGACCCCACAGAATTGTGCCCACAACAGAAAGAAAGATGTTGCAACAGAGCGTATTAGCAAAACTCCAGAAACTACAATAACCAGCCTATTACCTTACACTCCCCAACTTCTGACTCCTGGCTAAGAAAATATTGACAGGTACTGAGTCATTCTATTAAAGTTCACTTAGTCTAAAAGTACAGGCCCCAAAATACACTTAACACACCCAGTTCACAAAGGTTAAAGTATAGGTAAGAAACATTGCAGGAACTTGATACTGAGTAAGGTAGTAGTTTCTAATATTGAAAGAAGGAAGTAAAAAATAGTTCATTCTAACTTTCTGGATAATTACCACCCATGGCATGTGTTACAGGATTGGCCTTTAATGAGCAAAGCATCCTGAATATGTCTAACATCTTTATTCTTGCCTTCTCAACCATACTTCATCCGTGTAATAATAACAATTTTCATGCCACGGGAAAATGGCCAATTTTCTTTCTTCCTGAGAAATGCTGAGTGATTCCCATGCCCTGTTTCATTTAATCTCACTATATCCTGGTGAGGCAATTCTGTTCTGATTTACAGATGAGACCTGAAAGACTTGCCTGAAGTCACACAAGGAATGCAGAAAATAATGGAGATGCTAATCTTGAATGCTATGTTACTAGCCTCGAGTTGAGGAAGAGTGGGAGAATACCCACCAGCCCTGTGGTTCATGAAGAAAAAGTTAGGCTATGAGGGCAATGGCACCTCTGTCCCTCAAGCCCATTAAGATAGAATAAGTTCCTAGAAGGATGGAAAGTCTGACCCAGATAAAATGGGGCAATGAGCTATATGTCTCTGATGCTCCCAAATCATCTCCTTTCCCCTTCTGTGGCACCTGCTCCCTCCTCACTCAGTCGGTCAGTGTTCTAGTGCTCCCCAGTCCCCATCAAAGCCAACTCTTAAGAGCATCTCTCAGCTCCTTGGTGGTAAATATAAATAACTATGTTCTCTCTCTTTGGGTTTCTTTAACATGGTAATATTTTAGGTCTCATATTTCTTTACGAAGGAAGGCCTTCATTCCATTAGAGAGACTATAGGCAGGTGGCAAGTGGGGAGTCACCCAGGGGAACAGAATAGTGTGTCCTTCGCACTCTTTCCTGGGCTTCCTGAAATATCTTGTATGTAGGCAAGAGCTCATGCTTCCATTTCTTGAGCACTTACTACATGCTAATGGCCTGCACTGGGAATTCTATATTCACTAGCTAATTAAATTCTCAGTAATTCTTCTAGCAAACTATCAATATTATTATTCCCATTTTAAAGCTGAGGAAATAAAAGTCCAAGGAGTTAAGTCAGTACTACTGCAAGGTCACATTATCAATTAGTGACTACTATTAAGGTGTTTTATCCCCAGCCAAGATGTACAGATACAAAAGAAAATTACAAATAGTTCCAGAGAGGAAACAGTGCAGCCTGCCATTCATGGGAAACAAAATGATCCCCTTTCCAAATGGGAAACAGATAATAAAGGGTAACCTTAGAGTACCCATAGAGTCAGTATTCCAATATCCACGTGACATATCTTTACTAATATTTGACTTTAAAATTCCTATTGGTACTTGTATCATATACCCTCCCTGACACCTATAAACTATGCTAGAAATATCCCCATTCTCAGATGTTTCAGCCTTGGACCCTGATTCAGTGACATCCCACCAGTAAATTCATCAACTTCATCCCAGTTAGAGATTCCAAATTGAACTAACTTAATTAAGGAGCTACAGATAAAAGGCAACTGCCCTCTCACTAAAGGGTAACAACTATGCCCTCAAGGAACAGACACCAATGAGAATATCCTTAAATACCTAAAAACAAATCATTATGGCTCAAAAGGTTTATAGCAAAGTAATCCCACAATTGGCTGCATCTCAGCAAGGATGTAAAAATGTACATTTTGATTGGTCAGATAACAACATGCAGGAAAAATACCAAAAAACCCCAAGACTATAATATTGAAGACAGTCTATATCCTTAAGAGGCATTTACTGAGTATCTATCATGGCAGGTATTCTACATACCTTATCACTAATTCTTACCATAGCTTTTCAGGTATACATTATTGTTCCTAGCCATAGTTAACAGTATAGACTCAGAAAGCTTAAATGTCTTGCCCATAGTCAAATGGCTAATAAATGGCAGATTCAGGAATTGAATTCACATCTGTCTAGTTCTTGTGCTTGAGCTTCTTCCATTGCACTAGGCTGTTACAATCTGATCATAATTTATCTTTTCCCTGAAATGACTTATTCCCCAAAGTCATTTTGAAGTACCTCTTCATTCTACTCTAAGTAGAAATTCATGGGAGAAATAAAAACAGCTCTTGCTGGTGCTGCAAGAAATCACCACTTAACATTTTTATTTTATTTAAGATGTAGATTTGTTAGAAATTCTGGAAGCTGAGAAAGAGTATCACTTGGGCTTCGTCTGCATCGGGGCCCAGAATTCTCTTATACACTGCCCCTCCCCCTTGCCTATAACCCCAATCTGGCATTTGTACTCATAGACTGCCATTCTGCCCATGTGACACCCCAGGCCATGAAAGCCACATGCAGCAGCTCTCCCCAGAAGCTTTGCCTTACCTCGGGCTTGCTGGTGCTGCATCTTCTTCTGGCTCTTCTACAACGCCAGCCAGCTCCGGAGGAAGTAAAGCATCTTTGTTGACATTATTCACCCAGCTTTCCTTTGTCCCATTTGCTCTGTCTTTACTCTGCTCAGCTGAAACAGGAAACAATAAAGACAGGAAGGTTATCTCTCACCTCCAGGACCTACAACTCTCTTACCAGCTCTTATCAGTGAAGGCTTGAACGTGAACCTCAGGCCTTCCCAGTGCCAAGGCAATCACTGGATCTAAGCAGTTGATCAGAATTACATCTAAGAGAGAAGTCAATAAATTCCCACATTCGATTTCCCCAAGCAGAGTCTCCTGAGAGAATGAGCATACCTTTAAATGTGGGATTAACTCCAGAGACCATTAAAGCAAAATTCTGACTGCCTCTAGGTTAATCTGAACTGAGTTGGGGTCAGGTCTAAATGTGTATGGCCAGGGGATGCTCAGGGCAGGAAGTCCTCAGTGGGATAGAAGCACCATCATTACCAAGCATTTACTGAATAGCTACAATGTGTTCAAATATCCTGTATGTGCTCTAAGATACAAGGGGGAACAAATGATTATGGTCTAGGAATGTCTTCCTCCACTGCCTTCTCCTCCTCCCCACAGTCTCTACAAATCCAAAATTACATACTCTTCAATCCCAGCTCAGATGTCAGAGCCCCCATAAAAATTCTGTGCTCCTGCTTCAGAAAATAACCTCTTTTGCCTCTGAACATCCAGCACTCTTTACCTGAACATCTCTGATAATTAGCATCAACTGAATGATAACTACCAGGCACTGTGCTGAGTTCTTCGCATGCATTATTCTATGAGGTGAAAGCTATTTTCCAAGTATACAGATTTGAAAATTGAGAATCAAAAAGTTCAAGAAACTTGCCTAAGGTCACAGAGCCAGTAAGTGCCCAGAATACTTTCATCAATAATAAGGGTGAACCAGTGCTGGAGCTTCCAATTTCTAAATACCCACATTCCAGGACAGTATCCCCCCACAGGTCCTGTTACACGTAAGTCTAATTTCTTCATCTGCAAAATGGGGTCCCTTGGTACTAACCAGTACCCCTCCAGATTTCTGAAGGTCTGGGTGATTTTGAAAAGCAAGAGGGCTGCAAACAATGCACTGTACATACTAAGCAGTCAGTCCTTATCTGCAAGGAGTATGGCACTAATTCAGAAATACTTTGAAATCCTGGCTCTGCCATTTGCCAATTATGTGATCTCAGGCAAGTTACTTAACTTCTCTGAGCTTCATATGTCCCATGTATGGAATGGGGGAAATAATGTCTACCTTACAGGATTACTGCAACAATCAGAAATAATAGAGATTAAGGCCGGGCGCGGTGGCTCAAGCCTGTAATCCTAGCACTTTGGGAGGCCGAGACGGGTGGATCACGAGGTCAGGAGATCGAGACCATCCTGGCTAACACGGTGAAACCCGTCTCTACTAAAAAATACAAAAAAAACTAGCCGGGCGAGGTGGCGGGCGCCTGTAGTCCCAGCTACTCGGGAGGCTGAGGCAGGAGAATGGCGTGAACCTGGGAGGCGGAGCTTGCAGTGAGCTGAGATCTGGCCACTGCACTCCAAGAGCGAAACTCCGTCTCAAAAAAAAAAAAAAAAAAAAAAAAAAAGAGATTAAATGCCTATTGTATATTAGATGCTCAAAAGGTGATAGCTATTTTCCTTATTGAGTATAAGGTAGACCTTGACAAGGCTTTACATGGACTAAGCCAGAGTTAGAGAGAAGGCAACCAGTAAGTATTTAATGAACTCAACAGAATTTAAAACAAGCCCTCAAAATATTGCCTTCGCCAGGCATGGTGGCTTATGTCTTTAACCGCAGCACTTTGGGAGGGTGAGGCAGGAAGATTGCTTGAGGCCAGTAGTTGGAGACCAGCCTGGCCAAAATAGTAAGACTCTATTAAAAAAAAAAAGACATAAAAATAGTGCCATGATATAAGGAATATGCACTATCATAGTAACCCCGCTGGCCACAGAAACCATGCTACAAGCCCATCTGGGATGGGATGCTGGCTGCCTTTGCCACTTTTAAATGGGCATTGCCATGATAGTATAAATCCCATCAATTCAGTAGATGGGTGGAGAAGTAAAGATTTCCCCCCAAACCTTTAGGATAAAGTGGGTTTTTGGTTGGTTGGCATTTTATTTCCCCTCTTTTGACTTTCACTTTTAAATGTTACTATTGCAGGCCACAGGCATGGCAGGCAATGAGCAGGTGAAGAACCAATGGAAAAGTGTTTTAAAACTCCTGTATGAGCTAACAGGCTTTTGAATGTGTCACTGTGGTCCACAGAGAAGGCTGAAGTAGGTAGCAAGGAGATGCTGCGTCAGCTACTACAGCCTCAAAACAAAGTTGATGTTTCTCTCGACTTTAAAATTATTTCTATGCAGCTTAATTTATTTTGTTTAATCATATAAATAAGAAGGTTTTCCATTTAAAAAAATGCCTTTACAGTCTCTTAAACAATATACTTGGTTAATTAAGAAAGTACTACCATATGTTACGATCACTGAACAGAGAGGCTGATATCTTTTTGTCTAAGCCCTTCACTTTACTGGGAAGATTCTGAATCTTCAGAGTTAAAAGCCAAAGAAGAGGTGGTAGATCCCTTACATGCCCCAGTTATCTATGCTACTGTAATTCAACAGGGCACCTAAAGGGCTTCCTATGTTCCTCTACACCACACTGAGTCAGTTAGCTCTGCCCTCATCCTTCCAAATCCAAGGCAAGGGAATTTTAAAGTGGAGGGTCACGCATTACGAAAAGCGTTCATCCAAATGATTTCCATCAGCAGATTTCTGACACCATTCCCTTCTCCCAGCTCTTTCTTCCCAAACGAACGCTGGTTGTAAATGCACTAGCCAAGTCAACTTACCTGCTACCTGGGGCCTCTTCTTTCTCATAGATGCTCTGATGATATCTGCGCCATGGATTTTGTCTCTGTGTCTTTTTGCCTTGGCTTCATAAAACCATTGGCCACTCATATTCTTCAGCTGCTGGTCATCCTTAATTTTTTCAGGCAAATGTCTACAAAAGGAAAAGAGCTTTAGTTTGCTGAGAACCCACAGTAAATAAATGAGCTCATTGTGACACTGCATAAAGACATGTATAAACATACAGCTAAAATGAAGCTTTAATATTTCAGATGATCCCAAAAACTTCCCAGATGACTAATGCAGGTATGTTCGCCTTTGAAAAGCCAGAGAAGACAAGGCCAACATTTTTTCAAATAAAGGTTTAATCCATGACTCCCATATGATGCCTGAAATTTCTCAAGAGCAGATTCACTTTCTGCCTGCATTCTTTAGTGTCTGCTGTTCAAATGCAAATACCCCAGGGAGGGATAATTCGGTAGGCTTCCCTAAGCCTTGGTTTCCTTATCCATAAAAAAGCATTAATAATAGTAACCTTTGGACTTTAAAATTTGGGTTTCTATGAGGTTTAACTAAGTGAATTCATGCAATAGCTCTCTGCACCTCCCTGGCACCTCATAAACACTGGATGGGGTAGTCATTAGCTCATCAGTCCTTTCCATTTTGCATGATATGAGTTTATCAGAGACTTTCCTGGAAGCCTGTGGAGGAGGGGTGGTGCCTCTTATGCTTATTGTTAGGGGAAGGAACCTTAAAAAAGCTGCTGGAATCAGGGAAGACCAAAATTGAGGAGGAGTGTGTACAGGCAAGTTCCATTTGTGCAGATACTGCATTTAAGAGTTTCACAATTATTCATGCTTACTGAAAAACTAAAACCTAAGAACAAACAAGATAGTCTGCCCTCCTAAAACTTCCCTAAAAAGTTTGTTCTAATTGACAAGTCTTAACCTCTCCACCTCTCTATCCATCTCAATAAAATAAAAACATCACAAAATCTCTCTTGTTTATAGAGATGTACTTAGAATAAAGTAGAATAAAAGCTGTAAGGGAACACCATACTCTTGGAAGATAATGTGCTACATAAATCCAAGAGAGTTTTAAGATAGTCATTCAAACTAATATGCACTCTTCCTCAATTAGCAAATCAAAGTGTTTCAGGCAGAGAATGTGAATGGGCCAAGGTGGTAGCAGTGCTGCATGTAAGGGCTGCACACAGGCACACCTAGGAGTGGGAAAAAGAGGGGGAGCAGTTATCCCAGGTCTAGCAAGAATGTCTCCTCTCTCCCAAGCGTGCCTGGAGAGTGTCCTTCCACCCAGAGAAAACTCTTACAGGAACTTCCTCTCCTTGTCATGACAGCCCATCTACAAACCATGAGAGGGAGAGCGTCATCACTTCATAGTTCTCAGTCAGCAATGAGATCATGGTTTTTATTAAATGTTCCTAATGGTTTGACACTGCCTAAGGTTTTCAGCAGAGCAAACAACTGCTGGACTGTTGGTGAACCTTTGCTTTCTCCTCCCAAAAGGACCAAGTTTGAGTTCAGTTCCAGAATGGAGAAGTTCTTCTACTTCTCCCCGGTCAATGAGTTCCTGGGGGCAGGGTCTGTATTCAATACATCTTTGCTTAGTGTCTTGGAAAATAGGGGGTATTTATTCAGTTATTGAAGAGTGGAGGAATATCAGATGAGGCTCCTGACCACCTAAAAAGGCTTCAGGTTACCTTTTCAGATTCATTTTTCCAGCACTCATGCCCATACCCCACTTGCCAGCATGCTCGGCTTCTTACTATTCTCCAATGCTCTTCTGTGACCTCTGTAGATGACAGAGGCAGGAAGTTGTGGCAGAAAGACTCTGGGTTTTCAAGGCTCCCCAAATTACATCCAAATCTCAGTTCCGACCCTTTCTAGATGGGATCTTGGGCAGTTTACCGAACTCCTCTAAGCTTCAGTCTCCTTGTTTTTAAGGATCAGGGAAAATAAGACCTACCCTCCAGGACTTCTGAGATGATTGAGATGTTTAACTGAAAGTACTTAGTACTGCCTAGATCTTGGTACAAGGCCAATTAATGTGAAGTTTCATGGGATGTCTTTCCCTCACTTCTCTGTCCAGCCCGTTGCTCCTCATCCTTCAGATCCAGCTCAAACACTGCCTCACTGGGAAGCCTTCCCTAACTCAGGAGGGCACAGTTATTACAGTTTCTCCTTTTCCATGCTCCCACAGCACCTCCACTTCAGCCCTTACTATATCACATTCCAATGATCTGTTTGCACTTCTGTTGTACTCACTAATCTGTGGACTTTGCAAATTCCTTGAAGGTGAGGACTATGTCTTAATCACCTTTGTAATGCCAGCACCTAGCACGGAGCCTGGAACAGAGCTGATACCCAATAACTGTCTGTTAAGTGAATAAATCAAAGAATAAATAAATGCTCAGCAGCCATCCTGTCTGAGTCAGGCAAGAGATCAAGAAGATCCTGTCACTGCTGAGATTAAGTGAACCTTAGATCCTGTCACAACGATGGTGTCTCCTCCTGATGCAGCAGAACATGCTCATCTCTCACCAGAACAGGAAAAAACATCATGAAATGTGGTGTCGGTCAGCATTCTTGTTGAAGGAGGCCACAAACCCTTATAGCAGAACAACACCCAATTTCTTTTCATAAGATTGTTTATTTTTGTTTTTCAACTAAAATGTACTTTGTGGGGATTCTTGTGCAACTCTTGATCTGTTCCTGCCTAAATGACTGTCTATAAACCCGTGATCAATGCACAATGAGCACAGGTTGTGTGTCAACTCCCTGAAACACATGGCCCCTACAAAGGCTGGTAGTCATTATAGTAAGGAAAGGGCTTCTGGCTCACTTGTTTTAAAGTGGCAAAAGAATAGGAAACTCTTTCAAATGTAGTTAAGTGCCACTTACATATTTCCTAACATGACTGTCACTACTAGGTTTAATAATCAACTTCTCTTTCTATCTTAGTCACTAGTAATATTTCGTAGATAAATCCATACGTATAACATCAAAGTTTAAGTTTTGTAAAGACGTAGATCATTTTTAAAATCCCACTATCTAGTGCTGCTGTTAAAATCTTCTTGTTTTCGGCCGGGCATGGTGGCTCACACCTGTAATCCCAGCACTTTGGGAGGCCGAGGCAGGCTGATCACGAGGTCAGGAGATCGAGACCATCCTGGTTAACATGGTGAAACCCCGTCTCTACGAAAAACTTCAAAAAATTAGCCGGGCGCAGTGGTGGGCGCCTGTAGTCCCAGCTACTCGGGAGGCTGAGGCAGGAGAATGGCGTGAACCCGGGAGGCGGAGCTTGCAGTGAGCTGAGATCGCACCACTGCACTCCAGCCTGGGAGACAGAGCGAGACTCCGTCTCAAAAAAAAAAAAAAAAAATTTCTCGTTTTCCAGCCCATGTTCATCTCTCATTTTTTCTGAACTCTAATTACATCAATCAAATGAGCATTTGATTCTCTAATTATTGTACCATCTAGATGAAGAGAGAAAGGGGTAAGTTTCTTGGGACTGACATTCATCCTTTACCATACTCTCCACACACACACGTTATGTTTAGCAGAGAGTTAAGCAGAGAGAAGATGCTCAGTAAACACCGGTGGGCAGGTGGGCAGAAGTGAGGGCTGAAGAAGAGCACTCAATCCAGAAAGTACACTGGCCTGCTGGCCTCCCAGGCAGGATGTCCTGGTCATTCTCTCATTCATTCTCCCATTCCTTCAGCTAGCACATAGTACCTGCTTTGTGCTGAACCACACGTCTGACACTTAACATGCCTCTTATCATTTCATCCTTACAATTTCACCATGTTGTTCAAAGAATTTCACCCATTGCAAAAGATGGCTATTTTACCCCTTCTGTATGCTAAAAGCCATATCTAAGCCCTGTATGGTTATTTGTTCACTGACTCATTAATTCCCATACCAGTCATCTGCTTGGAATTGGACATTAAAAATTCTATCTACAGCCCTAACTGCCAATGTCAACTCCTTTTCATGCCAAGAGTGTGAGCACTTACAAAGGGAAGCCAGAAGAGCAGAAATGCCCTCTGGGCTGGATTCAACACCTTTGCCCTCAGCCTACCCCTTTACTCCTTGTGCTCACTTATGTACACCTCAGCTTCCAGCTACTCAACTGAACTAGGCAAAGCTTGAACATCATCTGCAGGACCTGGTTGATGGTATCTAGTCAACTGTGGACAGCTGCTGGCCAGATAGGTTGACTGGTCCATTCTCCAGCCTTTCTTTTTTCATGTTGCCCAGTATATTCTTAGATAGTTACAAATGGCCTCACTTTCTAGATAAAATGATAGCGGCCCAGAGAAGTTAAGAGGCTTGCCCAAGGTCACACAGAGCTGGCAGCAGAAGCCAGCCTGACTCCCAGCCAACACACTTTCTACTACCCAGTCCTGGTACGATTTCGGTTTCTAAGATGGCTGTCACACTTCACTCTTTCTCCCAAGGAACTCAATCTTTGATGAAGAATCTGAAAACCAACATGTGGAAAACAAACTGCAAAACTTCCTTACAGTGGAAAACAAGAAATATACATCTTTTACATGACATATCATAGGTCTCTGCAGTCTGCTGAGAGGTAGCACAGTGTAAGGAAAGTGCACAGGCTTTGACGTTGGATCAGCAAGGCTTCAACCCTGCAGGGCACTTACCCTCTTCAACCCTATCTCCTCATCTGTTAAGTGGATTCAGCTATACTGTTTTGAAGATGAAACAGGAAAATCTATGTGAAAATCCATGTACAGTCCCTGACAAATATTGGTTCCTTTCCCCTTTGCTTTGACAGAAAAACACCATGAGAGGTCCTAGAAATTAGTTCTTCAATGACAACTGCCTTCATTAAAAAAAAAAAAAGAAAAGAAAAGAAAAAAACAACTAAGTCTAAGGAGGCAGCTGAGAATCATAAGATGTGGTGGCGGTTGAGATCGTATCTACTGCAAAAACATCCATCGCCGTAGATGTGGTTGTGTGTATATGGGGGTGGGGGATGCAGTGCTGGTGGTGGTGTACAGACAGACATGAGCAGCCATTTCCTGCTGGCAGTGTGACGCAAAGCACAGGAAATGCCACCTTTTGAGTATGTGATTTTCAAACCATAAAAGACTAAAATTACATATGTGTATGTATGGTTATGTTTCCTTAAAGGTGGGGCAGGGCAGCAAGAGAGAAAACACAGGACAGGGGTGGAAGAGAGAGAAAGAATCCACCCTAATGTCTCCTTCACTGCTAGTCTGTGAAATGTCTCCACATGGGAGCTAGGGAAGCAGGCTGTGTAGCGATACATGGTAATAACTGGGTCCAGTACTTGTGGCTACAGGTAGTGGAGCAGCATAAAAGACGGTGTGGTAGCAACAGTGATCTGGAACCGTTATCGTCTCAGCTGTACCCCAGAGACACCCCAGTGACTATTTCCTTGGGTACAAGTCCATGCTCTGCCATGAACAGACCCAAGTGATTTAGGAACTGGATATGTCTCTGTGCAACACTCACTTTTCCTATCCATGAAATCAAGATGGGAGGTAACAAAACCTTTTCTTTAATTAGCTGGATGTGGTAGTACACACATGTGGTTTTAGCTACTTGGGAGAAAGGAGGATCACTTGAGCCCAGGAGTTCAAGGCTGCAGTGAGCTATGACTGCCTCATGTACTCCAGCCTGGGTGATACAGAGAAAATCTTTTTTAAAAAAATAAAAAATAAATAAAAAAAGATAGGAAGTAACATATAAACTAAATCATCTCCAAAGTATCTTGAATGAGCTTGGTTGTGAACAAGTCAAAGCACTGGATATATTAGGAATGGCAATATTTCCATTTGAATGCCAGATCTCATCTAGAGCCATACTGAAAAAGATTCTAAAGTGATATCTGATCTTGTGGGCAACAGTGGTGTATCCATTAGTGATATCCTCGTGGCTACAGGAGAGTTATACTCCAAAGTCTATAAAACATTAGTATTTAAAAGAAAATTCTGAATTTTAGTAATACATTGGCCTTTCTAATGATGTTTTGATTGGGCTGATGTAATTATATAATGTGTTTCTAAGCTGAATAACACCTAGGAGGACTGGGGCATTGTAAAGTCATGTTAGGGAAACAAAATTGAGATTTTAAATTTGCAACTGATAATCCATTCAATGGATAAAGGTCATTAGATAGTAAATTCCTTGAGAGCTGGGGCCATGTTTTCAATCACCCTAGAATTCTCTTCATATCATTGTCCAGAGCAGTTCCTTGTACTTAACAGGTGCTCAATTAAGTTCTACTACATTAAATGATTAAGAGTTTTAGGAGTAATTTCCTTCTAAGGAATCAGTCTAACTAGAATCTCCTGTCCCTGTCTGGAGGTATAGGTAGAGTGGTGTGAATAAAGGAATTAAAATGAACTATCACATATTATGTGCCAGGAAGATTAAAAATTATTTTTAATTTAATTGACAAATAATAATTGTATATATTCATGAGGAAACAGTGATGTTTTGATATATATAACACATAGTGATCAGGTCACTGTAATTTTGTATCTTTCACCAAATCTCTCCCTATCTCTCACTTCCTAAAAATTATTTTACTTAATCCTGACTTTAATCTTTCGAATTTAAATGTAGTATTAATATCATGCCCACTCTGAGTTGAGGCTCAGAGAGGTTAAATAACTTGCCCAGTGAAACACAGTTCATTAGTGGTAGGAATGAGATGCAAACGCATGTCAGTTTCATCTCCAGTTCCATGCAGCAGAGTTGTTTATGTCATGATCAAACCCTTGCTGTTCCTTTCTGAAAGAATAACAATGATGAGCAGAATAGAGCAGACGGAAAAGCACTGGTCCAACAGCTTTTCTCATCACGGCTTTGGCACTGACTTGCTGTGTGGCCGTGGGCAAGTCATTTACCCTTTCTGGGCTTTATCTTCTTTTTCTGTAAAATGACTGATATGGAACAACAACAAAAAAAAAAAAAAACTTTCAGAGTTATTAGGCTATAACTCTGGTGGAAGAGGCAAAGACAAACAGCAATGGAATGGAAAAGGCGCTGACAAACAAAAGCCCGCAGAGTAACATTTTCAGCGATCCAGTTCTGGTTCCACCATCCCAGGAGCAGAATAACCTCCAAATCATCCCCACATGTCCCTTCAGGCCTAAAGCAAAGAGGTGGTCAGGCTATGAGTTGGGTCTTTTTCAAGGTCAACAAGCCATAGGTCTGCCATCTATCTGTGCACTGTCACTGCTCCCCAGCTCCAGGATCCTGAAACTGCCCATGGCCAAGTCTACATGAGGTGCATGGTGCCTAACTAGAAAGTCTATTGGGAAAGTGATGGTAGGTAGGGTTTGACTCACACCAGGGTTTTCACCAATCCAAGCCTTCTTCCTGTCATTTATTCACAAAAGCAAAACACAAAGGCAGCACCAATGGCAGCTGCTGGGGCACCTTCAGAAACAACAGACAGAAGGAGTGTCTGCAACACCAATACTAGGAAGGGACTCACACCATTTTCGCTGAAGTTGTAGACTGGCTGATGCCAGAAGGTACACACTCACACCCCTTACAAGGCCCAGTTTCAGGCAGAACTTTGCATTTTTTAAGGATATTTTCATCAACCAATGCAAGTGCCCAAGAAACACCTTCACTCTATTCATACAGAATCAGAACTACAGGCAAGACTCAGCAGCTTGGAATCCCAGGTGCCAGGAAAAGATAGAAGGGAGGGAGGGAATGAAAGGAGGCTTTCTCCTTGTAAGCTGACTATCTAGAGGGGGAAAATTGCAGACCATAAATAACACCTCCTGAGCAGAAGGAATCAAAGGTACTCGCACCTCTCCAAAATGCACGGGCCCACACCCTGAGGTGGAAAGAGGGAGTCGGTGCAGTCCCAGCTCTACTGTTTTCTAAGTCCTCTCCCCATCTTTTCTTTTGAGAGGATAAAGGAAATTCCATTTCCCCTTATGCTCAAAGAATCAATGTTTTCTCTATGCTCCCCTACCTCCTGCCTTTACTCCTAAATGGGTACAATAGTCACTGCTTAGACAAATGTCAGGGTAGCTGTGAGGAACATAAGAGGATAACATTCATAATAGGGCCTTATAAACTGTGAATGGGTAGAGGATTAATGCTACCGAGAGGCTCTAATGCCTGGGTTAGTGACAATCCTTCATCTCTCCTGGGGACACTGGTCAAGGCACACCATTTGCAAAGAAGGCACAGCAGAGCCCCATCCAGGTGCATGGAGCATTGCAAGGTACCTTTGAGGAACAGCATGATTCCCCACTACCTACAGCCACTGCTTGTCATCATAGCTCAGTGTCCTACTTCATACCATGACAGCCAGCCCCTTCCTCCATTGCCAGGTCCTGGGATAGCCTGTCTGTCATTGTTTTCTCAGGGAGAGGAGGTGGAGTTAACAAATGAGTACCTAAGACTGGGATTTGATTCTCACTTCTGACACCTACCAGTTGTGTGATATTGGGCAAGTCAACTGACTTGTCTCAAAGTCAACTTCCTCACACATCAAATGGGGTAATTATATCCCATCCCACCCACAAACTGCAAAACAGTATGTGAGCTCATAAAAAATAATGGGCATGTTAAGTCCTTTGCAACTTGTTAAACACTGTCTATATAGAAGTTATTTTAGTAGTCATAATCAGACATTCTGTAGTGTTTGAAGTGAATTTTAGCATGTTCTTTTATAAATCATGCATGTTAAATCGGTGTCAAAATATGGAAATGGTAAAAATAAAGCCATTATTCATGGTCCTGTGTCCCAGGAAGTAAGAACATATCTTATGCTCCTTTCGGATAACTCCTGGGGTGAGAATCATAAAATTAATACTACTAACTTACATTCAGGAAGCCTGTCACTGCCTTCAAAGCCCAAGATTACACAGGCAGTAAATGGCAGGGCCTGGATAAAGTCAAGTTCTTCAGCATTCTGGCCTAGTGCTTGTTCGACCGCAAAGGTGAATGAAGTGGTAGGAATATTGACATGCAACATTTGGGTTTCACCCAACAAGAATAGTGTATCAAAGTTGCCACTCCTCTTTATGCGACCCAAGACAAATGAAAAATTGGCTCAGAGAATACTTTCAATTGTGCCATTAAAACCAATACCAACATTTCTGAAAGCATGCAGAAATGTGAGCTACTTTTCAAAATTCTAAAAATTTTTTAAAATTCTAATTTGGTTCACGATTCAGTTAAAAAGAAGTAGATCGAGTTTTTTTTAAGTGGATAGAAATATACACACACACCCATGAATGTAGATGTATGTGGTTGTATACATTTCATTTTTATCTCAGTATTTAATAAGTTAAAGGAATTTAGTTAGGTTTTTAATCAAGACCCTATTTCTGGTAGGAGTCCAGTAGGATAAATTAAGAGGCACCAAGAGGAAAAATGTTTTGTCCCGGAAGTAAACCTAAAATTGGAATCCATAAATTCAGTCTCCGAGTCAAAACTACCACTTATGGTTGAAAAAAAAACCCAGTGTCCTATTTTCGTACAGACTGCCTCTTCCTTCCCTCATGCCCAAGGGCTTCTCTGGCCTCTTACCTGACTCTCTCTTCTTCGGCCCTCTTCAGAGCAGCATCCCGCTGCAAAACCTTCATGATGGCCTCTTGTTCCTCTTCAGTCAGGAAGCTTAAGTCAATCATTTTGAAAAGTGCATGCAAAAATAATAGCAACAAATGTGACTCAAAATTCTCAGGGCTGAACAACTAAGAGTGCAACCAGGAAGATTAAAAGACACAAAAATGAAATATCTTGTTCAGTTCTGCAGCAAAAGTCTTATTTTGGCTCAGCAAAAGTTTAGGGCCGCTGATAGCAAGATCCTAAGTGCTCTTTTCCATAAGGAAGTCTTGGTCTGTGGGATAATGTTGAGAAGAGGCTCTCAGAAGGATGCTGTATTCCTTGCCAGACAGGTCGCTTGTTCCTACGGTGGCTCCCAGCACACTCTTTCTCTGGTTCAGTCTTAGACACAGTTTATTCTCTCTCTGTACATCAATTCATAAGGGGGGGCAGCATCAGAGCATCACCTACCTGGGGAATCATGAGACAGCAAACACCACACAGTGAGAGGTAGTTCCTATAAGCACTACTCATTACCAGAAGATTTTTAAATGGACATGCGAGATGGTCTCTGAGATCAAGGAAACCTGTTCAGCCGGCTTCCTGAGCAAATGGTAAATGGGTCATGAAACATGCTTCAACCCAATTCCAGACCGCCAAGATGGAGAACACACAAAAATGCCTGTCAATGTTTAATGATCCACCTGAGTAAAGAATGGTTTCAAAAAGAACTGATTCTCTCTCTGCAAACTCTGGGGATGCTAGGCTAAAAAGTCATGTTGAAGGTCAGTAAGATCAGGAATATGTGATTCCAGTGGTCAGGCAAGAAACTAGAAATAAAAATTTTTAATACTCACCTCTTTACAAGTAGGAACATTCCACTGTACCATATATGAGCTCCATAATAAGAGGAGAACTAGTATTAGGTAGAGATAGTGTGCAGAAGAGTGAGAATTGTTATTCTTCATCCAGGCCCACTGCTAACCTTTTCTGGGCCTAAAGGAACCTAACAAGCTTGTCTGCCTTCATTTCTCAGGGGAAAAACACCTACCTGTGTGTGTATATAAACTGGGGGAAAGGAAGAGGCAGAATTTCAAAACACTTTACCATCCAAAGTGAGGATTTTTCAGTTGCACAATGTGCAAGAATCCTATTTTCCTTGAGGCATCTTCAATACATATGTAATGGGAAGGAAGTGAGAACTGAAGAATGAGACAGCTCTACAGAAATTTGGACGTGATCTACTCAAGGTTGGGGCACTTTTAACAAGTGCAGTGCTGCACATACACACTAAAAACCTTTAGTAAATTTTAAAGCAGGCCGGGCACAGTGGCTCATGCCTGTAATCCTAGCACTTTGGGAGGCCAAGGCAGATGGATCACCTGAGGTCATTAGGAGTTCAAGACCAGCCTGACCAACATGGTGAAACCCCATCTCTACTAAAAAATACAAAAATTAGCTGGGCGTGGTGGCACATGCCTGTAATCCCAGCTACTCAGGAGGCTGAGGCCAGAGAATCGCTTGAACCAGGGAGGCGGAGGTTGCAGTGAGCTGAGATCGCACCATTGCACTCCAGCCTGGGCGACAGAGTGAGATTCCTTATCTAAATAAATAAATAAAATAAAATAAAATAAAATTTTAAAGCAGCCCCGCTTAAGAATAAAAGAGTATGTACACTAGCGAATAAAATTTATAAAAATTAATTACTTGAAAAACAGAATTACTGGGAAGTTACCCTTCTACCACTTGCTAGCTATAAGTAACTGGGCAAGTTACCAACCACCGTGAAGCTGTTTTCTCATTTGTACTTGACATTAGGATGTTCCTCACAGATTGTAAGGATTAAATGGAATAATGAATATAAAAAGAGCACATGTCTTGCATTCTGTACCAAAAATAGCTACTAAAAATATATTCTAGCTTCCTGAGTTTACACTTTTGTTCCATCCAGCTGAATAAGACTATATTTAGTAATATGTTTCTTTTGTATTATGTCTCTTTCTGATCTCCCCCCATGAAGTTTGGGCTTCATTGACGAGGAATCTAATGACCTTTGTTTTAATTTCCTCTAGCTCTTTGCATATTGCCCACAGCAATTACTCAAATAAATATTAAGACATTACTTTATTTTCTTTTTAATTTGCATGTGCTTGCATATGCTACTACCTGCTTGTTCATCTTGAAAACTACTTACCCTTCAAGACAGATCAAAGTTACCACCTCCATGAAGCCTTCCGTAACTTCCATACCCCTAGTTAAAGTTGCAGCAGATTCAATGATTATTCCTAACTCTTCACTCCCTCCCTGTAACAGAACTATACTATCATGTTCCCACTAGAGTAAGCAAAGAATTCATCCCTACCCTCCTAATGTTGGGCTTGGCCTCTGACTCGCTTTGGCCAATGGAATGTTAGCAAATGTGGTGCAAGCATAGGCTGTAAATGTGCTTTTGTGGTTTGACCTGGCTTCTTGTACTCCTGCCACATGCCATGAGAAGAGCTTGTCCCAATTATCCATTGCCTCTTCATCCTGGGTTCCAGAAAGAGATACAAGGACAGACCTGAACCTGACCCCCCTGAAGCAGGAATCCCCTCTGATCTATAGATATAAGAGAAAAAACTAAATATTTGTTGTTGGAAGCCACTGAGGTTTAGGAGTTGTTATACGACACCTGTGCAGCAGGAACCTGCTAATACAAAAACTTTCTCCTCCAAATACACGTCGACTGCTGTGATGATCTACTCTCAGTCTCTCCTACTTGACTGTGAGTCTCTGAATGTGAACAAATAAACAAATGAGCAAATGAATAAATGAACCTGATCCAAATATACAATATCACCAGGAGATAGCTATCTCAATTCTTTCCTTTCTTTCATGTGCAGTAACTTCCTTAGATCTCAAAGGCTGGCAAGCAAATAGATTTAGGCTACATTCTGGGACCCAGGTTGCCAATGAGGACTTACACTGCCATTTGGTTGGTTCAGTGTGAGACTTTAAATTCAAGGAGTGGTGGACAGGAAGAAAACAACAACAACAAAAAACTTAGGTCATCTAGCAGTGGTAACTGGCAGGGTTGCTGAAATGGGCAACATTGGCTTCCACACCTTCAAGTAGAATACAAGCTAACTAGTGCTTCTTTGTCAAAGCCTCTAAGGGTTAAAATTTCTCCCTTAAAATAGGCTGTTAGTGAGGCAAAGGGCAATGTTCCCACTTTACAAAGGAGTGAAGGGCTGGAACCCTTTTCTTTTAATTGGGTAGGTAGGAGTCAGTGCCCAACCAAACTGTAGGAGAGCCCTCAGAGGGCAATCAAGACTCTTCAGTATGAGGTGCTCACCCAACTCCTAATATTCTGGACGATGTCCAGCATGGGAGCTAATCGAACATTTCCCTCACTCGCTTGACAAAGATTTATTGAGGGCCTGGCACTATTCTAAGCACTGGAGGTGCAGCAAGGGAACAAGATAGAAAAACTTCCCGCCTTTGTGGAGTTCATATGCCAATGGATGGAAACGATGATCAAACTAAATAATAAAAATAAAATAAGTTTTTGAATACCAAATAAATTATAACACATTGGAAGGTGATGAGAACTATGGAGGAAAAAAAAAGGGAAGGGAGGAGAGTAATAACTCAGGGAGAATTGGAATTTTAAAGAGAGTGGTTAGAGTAGGCCTCATTGAGAAGGTGATGTTTGAACAAAAATGTGACAGCGATGAGGAAACAAGTCATGCAGATATCCCAGGGTCCTGAGGTGGGAGATGTCTGGCACATTCAAGAAATGGCAAGGCAGTCAGCGCTGGTACACCAGAGTGCCCCAGGAGAGCAGGAGGAGAGGAGGCCGGAAAGGACACGGGTCAGACTGTATTAGGTCTTGGGAGGACAGTAAGACTTCTGGCTTTTACTCTGAGATGAAGCAGCATTAAGGAAAGCCAGACAAAAAGGCAGCAAACATTTACTTGCTCCCTTTTACACACGTGGCTCTGTACATACATCTCACGGAATCCTCACAAAGACACTCTGAGGTAGGTCACAGGAGGAGCTTCTGCGGCAAGTTTTCCTTGGGTTCAGCCTCTCCTACCCATCCTCCATTCAGCATGATGCTGAGTCATTTTTCTAAAACCCAGTTCTGACCAAGCTACATTCTCAGGCTTAAAATCCTTCACCAACTTCCCACTGACCATTGACTAAAACTCAAAATCCTTAAGTGGCCTGTAGGACTCTCCACGAACTAGCACCTGCTTTACTCTCCAAGCTCTTTTCCTTAGGCTCCAGCCATTCTGAAATTTTCCAGTTCTTCTTGCCTTCAGGCTTTTGTATGTGCCGTTCCTTCATCCTGGAACACCATTTCCCTGTTAATACCTGTTAGGTCTCAAGTTACATGTCACTTACTGCACAAAAGTCTTCCCTAACCCCTCCAAGCCCCTCCTATGTGCTCAATTAGAACCTGACTTCATCAGTCACAGTACTTATCACACGGTCTCAAATCGCTACCTACTCATGTTTGTCTCTTGCCAGTTTATGAGCAAGGTCTGTGTCTCCCAGTGACTTGTATCCCCAGCTCTTGCCACTGTCTTGCCTCTACTAGGCACTCAAGGATTCATGAAAAAAAAAAAAATGATGAACACAGGTGGAAGGGGATTGAGTTTCCATTTCCCCCTGAACATGAACATAGCTCTAGGGTCCATAAATGAAAAACTAGGTCCATATTATTCAATGTGTTCCAGCTCTAGATCTTTCACATCATTCTGTGGTTTGACTAAGTTGAATGACTTCTCTAAGTCTTGATTATCTCATGCATATGATGGGTATGTTCTCTTCCTTGTGGAGATTACTGTGAGGCTCTGGTGAGAATTCAGGACACTGCAGAGGACAAAGAAGGATAAGGAGCAGCGGTAGAAACAGCAGCACAAAGAGAAATTGGAGGACTTCAAATGTGGACTGTGCTTAATTCATATTTTCCATGTGTCAGCCTTGCCATGCCACATCTATGAATGCCAATACTCTTCTTGTCAACTATCCAAAAGTTAAGCTGGAGAGAAAAACTAAGGCCCCAAATAGTTGATGCTTGCCTTTGATGGCAACAAAGAGTGGATCTGGGCTTCTGACCCTAATTCCAATTAAAATTCTAATCCCAGGTTAAAGTCTAATTAACAACAAAATTTCCTTCCCAGCAGGCTCTGCTGCAAGGAGGGGCCCAGATAGCACAGATAGCATCTTCTCCTTTCCCAGAAAGGGTTGTTGTGCCAAAGCCTACACAGATCACCCAGGGAAGGAGTGTAAAACTTACATAAGTGGTGACTCTCACATGATGAGGATTTCAGAAGAGAGGCAAATTGTTCTGATAGTCCCATGACATCAAGAATGAAGGCTTCAAAAAAAAAAAAAAAAAAAAATCTGGGCAGCAACAGAAGAGCCGTAACAAATATGCTTGAGTTGGGGAGAATGCCACCAGACAAAAAAGCCCTGATCAACAGGAAGGCTCATCTCACCGGAACACTTATGAAACCATCGTGCATAAAACTAAATGCTTTGTAAACTTCCTAGGATCACAGCAGCATCAAAGGATGGATGGAAGGAGAAGCCAAAGATGGAACAAATTGAATGTGACAATCAGAGAGTCTTTGCTCACCTACCTCTCAGCAGAAAGATTTCCCTCCAGTGTACCAGCCCAGTGATCATCAGATCACACTGCCAGGACATCCATGCCCAAAGCTGCTAACTGCACAGCTGGGCTGCTCTGCTTCTCAGGCTCACTTGGTTGGACTTGCCCCTAAGTTCTTCCCATTGGCTCCATTTTACCCTGCCCTCTTGAACCACATTTAATTTATTCTCCCTTGCACATAATAGTTTACAAAAAAGATGTCATGCTCTCCCCACCTCTTCTTAGTTGAGGGGAAGAAAAACTTCGTTGTTCCCTCAATTGTTCCTCACATGTTTTCTAAGCCTCTCGTGATCTTGGTCATTTCTCTCCAGACTGAAAAAATGAGCAGGTGGTGCTAAGCCCTTTACACATATTTCAGTTTAACCACTCTGACCACCATGCAGGTAGGTATTCTCCACATCCCATGGATGAGAACACTGGGGCTCAAGTTAAATAACTTGCCTAAGGCCATCAAATTGACCCAAATCTTAACGCAAAGCTTAAGATTCTGAAGCCACTATTTTTCATCTTTCACTGCGTCACTAGTCCCCTATTTCTCAGAGAGATCACACAGCTGGTTAGGGGCAAAGATGAGACTAGAACCCAAATTTCCTGATTCCTAGACAATTCTCTTTTCACCCTGCTGTTCCTCCCTCTGTACATTTGACTTTGTCATTTCTCATGGGCAACATGCATCAGCCCTCAAGGCATGGCATGCTCTTCTAAGGACAACTTGTTAGGAATTAGAAAATGATCAGGCCCTTTGGGTTTGATTTATGGATAGACATGGAAAAGAGGACAAGCATGAGATAGAGGGGAAAAAAGGCATCTGTGTCACCATGCAGGTATTTATACATGCCTACTAGCCTCTTGGAATGGTATCATCCCTCGAACCAGAAACTATTACTAAAAGAACCTACATTTTATATGCTTAAGCCCAATCAAAATGTTTTGTAATATGCGTACACAGAAATGTGTTTGTATGAAAAGCAAACTTTGTCCACGCACAGTTGGGTAACAATGCTACATGAATATTTTGTTTCTGTATAGTCAGAGCCTTCAGTGCTCTATTTTTAAAAAGCACATAAATTACTCAGTGTAATGTGTTGCTTAAATGGGGCTTCTTGAGAGGAAGGAATTGTCTTGTGACTGGTTCAAGGTAGCCTCTTAAAAAATAATAGCTGAATGAACAAATACAATGAACTTCTTTATAAAGAAGTGAACAAATGAAAGGATATAGATAGAATAAGAAAGGATAAGCTATCCAATAATAGGTTGTCTTTTTTTGTTTTTTGTTTTTTGTTTTTTGTTTTGAGACGGAGTCTCACCCTGTCACCCAGGCTGGAGTGCAATGAGTGCAATGGTATGATCTCTGCTCACTGCAACCTCTGCCTCCCAGGTTCAAATGATTTTCCTGCCTCAGCCTCCCGAGTAGCTGGGATTATAGGCACCTGCCACCATGCCAGGCTAATTTTTGTAGTTTAGTAGAGACGAGGTTTCACCACATGGCCCAGGCTGGTCTCAAACTCCTGACCTTGTGAACTGCCCGCCTCAGCCTCCCAAAGTGCTGGGATTACAGGCGTGAGCTACCGCGCCTGGCACTTGCCATTTTTTATGGAGCAACTGAAAATTAAAAATGGACAGTCATCTCAAAATACAAAGCTTTCACTTTTGTGAAGATTCTTCCAAAGATGGAAGCCATTTTTCTACTTCTTCTATCTCCTCCAGGTCCAGGCTGAGTAGCAGACAGCTAGTATCTTCTGGAAACTGGCTTGGTGGTCTCAAATTATGAATGATGAGGGAAAGATGGGTAGAAAGACTACCTTACCTGACAATTCCCCCTGCTCCTTAATCTCATATTCAAACCTAGCAATAATATCCCTGGATTTCTGAAAAGCTCATTTTCTGCAATTGCTAGGCCACAGGTTTAAACTTACAATACCCATAGGAATAAAATATGCTAACCAAGCCCCAACCAAGGGCAAGATAATGGGCTGTGTGAGGAGACAGCATCACACACAACTAACCATAATACAAGTATGTCAGCTACAGATAAAGGAGGCACACAGCAAGTGTCAGGTAGGCCACAGAGATTTAGGAAGGAGATAAAATGAGGCTAGCCTTGAAGGCTGCATTAGAGAAGGAGGTGGGCATTCTGGGCAAGAGCACTGGACCCTGAAACCATAAAGGTGTTCAAAAAGAAGGCTGGTAACTGGAGTACAGGGTATAAATGGGTCAAGTGACCAAGGTCGGACCCCAAGAGGCCTTAAGTGTCAAGGGGGGAAATTTGAACCTGAATTTTTAATGCCTGCCAGTCTTGATAAATGTGCTAGAACCACCCTTTTAATCTATATTTTCTTGATCAGGATTCTAAGAAACAAAAACAGTCAAGAAAGAAAGGATCTGAGGAAATGGGCCGCTGAAAGTTCATTTTAAACTTCATACCTGGGCTGAAAATTCAAATCATATGTAGAAGAGAGATGGCAGTCTACAAAAGGGGTGACTTGTCTTTAATAACATATCACTAAGGACTTTAAGCCACATAGAAAAGAGTTCTGATATTGCAGGGAGCTGCTGCAAAAGCCACCATATCCATGGGCTTTTATTAACTACACAGCTTGTGAAGCACCAAGAGGCTTGCCTAAGTTCAAAATACCAGAGAGAAACCTTTCTCCTTGGAATGGCAGCATTCACCCCAGGCCCAGATCTCATTCTGGAAGAGGGTAATTTGTATGCACCAAAAGTTCTGATAATGTATGCAGTCCCCTCCCTCAGAGTTTAGATTCTGGAAAGGAGGGCACATACCGAACAAGCCCAAGAAGTCCCACAGAGCAGAAGGGCAGTGGGCTATAAAACTTTTAACCAGAGGATTTAATGTACTCTTGGGGAGCCAGGGAAGGCTTCTTTGAAGAGAAGTACGATCTCTGTCAACAGCACACTCTATAGTGACATCTAAATTGGGAGTGCCATCACTTTCATTATATTCATGATTGCCTCAACAGCCAGCAGTATTCAAATCTGGCTGATCAGCAGCAGATTCCCAGACATTGCTCAAGGCTTACTGAACCAAACTCTTTAGAGCTGATGTTCAGGAATCTGCATTTTCTAAAATGTTCCCACATGATGTGGATGCTTGGCCAACTCTGGGAATCACAATTATAAAGGATTACCAATACGTCAGGAATGGCTGATGACTGGATGGAGCACAGCAATTAGTCAAAGTTAAACATGCATATTTGTAACAATTGTTTTCAGCTGTTACAAGAGAACACACATGAAATAAATTAACAGTCAAATCATAGAGTCATAACCAATTCTTTGCGTGGATGAGGAATCTGTGATGAAAAAGGTCGTAGAGCAATTGTTTAAGGCCACACAACCGCCTAACGTTGGAGCTAGGACATGCAGAGATCTCCTTTACCCTCTAGGACATATACAATTTCAACATAAATAAGGATTTGCAAACTGGCTAGTAAATGGTTTGGGCTGCATTTCACAGCACCCCTGAAAGTCAAACACTGATAACAGCCCAAATTACAGATGAATACCAGATTTAATTATTTTCTAGGTTTCAAATTCAAAGGAAAGGAGTGGAAGAACTAGCTGATTTATTAACTAGGCTGGAATTAAACTCAGGATCATAAAGTTAACTGAACTGTAGCTATCGCCAGCTCAGACTTTAAAAGGACCACAGAAAGACTCAAAGTGAGAAAGCCTCATGTACATTCCTAACCAGACTGGGAATGAGGGACTCTCCCCAAATGTACTAACTCAGGGGTTACAAAAACTGGCTGTACATTAGCATCATCTGAAAAGATGTTTCTAAAAACACCAATGCCCAGGTCTCTTCATCCTTCCTCTTCCTACAACAATTCTTATTTAAATGGCCTGGGGTGAGACTCCCACCTAGGATATTTTTCAGAATGGTGCCTAGATGATTGTAAGATGCAGCCAGAATTACAACTTAACTGGTTCTCTCCCACTTCTAGCTTCTGCTCAAATCCAGGGCCTATAGGTGAAGCAAGCAAGGCACCCAGAGCACAAAATATAAAGAGGCAAGGTCACGTGAGCTCAGCACTCTGCACCTGCAGCACTCTTGAGAATGAGTGTCTCCTTAAGAGTAAGACACCCAGGGCACATAATTAAAAAGACACTCACATCAGGGAGCATCAGCACTTGCATGACCTTGTCTCCAAAGACTTTGTGCTCTAGGTACTTTACCTGCCTCACCCTAGTCCCAGACCTGCTCAAATCCATCTGGTCAGGCCAAATTGCCCCATTAAAGATGCATCAAGCCCCTACTGTGTGCAAGATCTTCCTTGATCCTCTCCATCCTCTAAAGAGACACTGATTTTGAAACTGATACAGGTAAATAATGTCTGCCATATTCATTTTCTATACCCCCAGTAGAAGAAGTGTTGTCATATAGTAGAATGCACTTGTAGCTTTGGAGTCAAAAGATAATTGGAAGTGGATTAATCTATTAGTTCTTTGGCAGTTTCCCTAATGACTCTCATTTGTTTCTTCATCTATTCAACATGGGCAGCAAAACAGATCTACCTTACAGGATTACCATGAGGATGACATTATATTATAAGTAAAATGGCCTGGGACACAATAAGTGCTCCATAAACACCTAATGACAATAAATAAATAAATCCCCAACATTTCACTAACTCAATCACCTTTCCATTCCATTATAAGGTTGGAGTATTACTGCTGCTACCTTTTCTATTTACCTCACTAGACTGTTTCCTATCCTCTAACCTCCCACACCATTTTAAGGATGAGTCAAATTCTTGGTTTCTGCAAGCACACACACTCCCACCCCCCACTGCAGAGACCTTTGAGGAGAGTTTTTTAAATCTTCTAAATCTGAGATGGTGTATGGTAGGAGAAAAGTTGGGTGAAAGGATCTCTTCAAACATAAGAATTCTCTTAAATTTTTCCATCTTAGGCCTGGACCCCAACTTCAGAGAATCAAAAGCCAAGAGTTTGATATCTTGGTCTCTAGTTCTGCAGTAACAGCCCTCCTCTAGCTTCTTCCAGCAGTAGGCAGAAAGGCTTTGGTATCCTGTGTCTCTAGCACACAGCAGGGTACCTGGCATACAGCAAGTGCCTCATTTATTGAGTAAATGAAGAAGAGGAAAAAAGATCAGAAAGAAAAAAAGCAAAACAATTCAATGGAATATAGAAAAGGCCAAAAAAAGGGCTGTACAAAAAAGTTTGACAAGTCATCTTCCATAAATATATTAATTCTATGGTAGGCAGAATAACGGTCCTCCAAAGATGTCCACATCCTAATCCCTGGAACCTGAAGATATGCTGCCTTACATGGTAAAAGAAACTTTGTAGATATCATTGTTAAGAATCTTGTGGGGAGATTATCCTAGATTATCTAATGAGGCCCAATATAATCACAAGGTCCTTATAAGAAGGAATTAGGATAGTCAGAAGGAGAGAGACGAGATATGAGGATGAAAATGTTGGAGGGATGTGTTTTGAAGATGGAGGAAGGGGCCATGAGCCAAGGAATGCAGGCAGCCTGTAGCAGCTGGAAAAGGCAAGGAAACAGATCCTCCCCTAGAGCCTCCTAAAGGAACTCAGCTCTGTTGATCTCTTGATTTTAGCCTGTAAGATCCATTTCAGACTTCTGACTTCTAGAACTGTATAAGTTTGTGTTGTCTTAGGCCCCTAAGTTCATCCCAGCAGTAACAGAAAATTAATACACAGTCTGAGGACACAATGTTACTTATTCATCTCTGAGTCCATCTCTAAGTTGTGCCAGACCCCTATTGACTCCAACAAGGATGGCACCCAGTTTAAGAGGCTGAAGAGACCCAAAGCCTGCAAATGAAACATGAGGTTTTATCCAGGTCTTATATGCAGGGGAGAGAGTCCAGTGGCAGCAGGCTGGACAGAATAACCACACAGGCCCGTGGTGGTAGGCTGGGCAGAAGAACCACAACCACTTGCAAAAACACACAGTTTATATAGCATTTTCACTTAGCACCCCTCACCTAACAACCTCCACCTGGCAACCATCATTTAACCCAAAACAAAGGACCTCATTTCACAGGACAGTTGGGGACTCAGACATTCCTCATAGATAAGGAATAGATCTCCAGGTTGGCCATTCCCAGATTCATTAGCTCAGAACTCTGAACACACATTCAGGTAAATCTGCCATACAGTCATGCGCAGGGTGTGCTCCATCATTACACACTTCAGAGAGCAGGGGAGAAGCACACTGGATCTCTTTGTGATCATCAGTGTTCAATACAACTCTTAAAATGGAAACTTGGCAAGACCCACTGTCTTTGGTTAATGAATGTAAATGAATGTAAACAACTATTCATCCCAACCAACAGTAATAAAGTAATAAATTAGTATTTCTTTCATTAGCATAAGTTACATACTGTTAGTTTAATGTCACTGAGTTCTAGCTCAGATAACTGTTGTTTCAGAGCTTGGGGGGCAAAGCTCACGTTTATTCCATCCTGTTTAGACACCCCATGCTGTGGATTCTCCTTCATTCTTTGGTTGTGTATGCAACAGAATTCCCTTGCTTTCAAGGCATTCCTTGAACCACTTTTACGCTATAGGAGAAACTAGCCCTCTTTCCTCAGTCTAGTTGGCAGTTTCATGAAGGAAAAAGAATGTAAGATTTAAAGTCACAAGATCTGGTTTGAAATCTGATAACTCACTTACTAGCTTGGTGACCACAGACAGCATTTGCTTGAGCCTTAGTTTGCTCATCTCTAAAATTCAGACTAACCACTGCCTACCCTCTTTGCTGAATCACTACAGGGAGCTGATGAGACCATGTATGGAAAGACATTTTGTAAAGTGCAAAACATTATACAATTATATTTATACTTTTTTTTTTTTTTTTTTTGGGGAAAGGTTTTGTTTTGTCCCCCAGGCAAGAGTACAGTGGCACAATCTCAGATCACTGCAAACTCCGCCTCCTGGGCTTAAGTGATCCTCCCATCTCAGCTTCCCAAGCAGCTGGGCCTACAGGCACATGACACCAACCTGACTAATTTTTTTATTTTTTGTTAGAGACAAGGTTTCATCATGTTGCCCAGGCTGGTCTCGAACTCCTGAGCTCAAGCCACTCGCATTGGCCTCCCAAAGTGCTGTGATTACAGGCACGTGCCCAGCTGATCCATTCTCCTTCTAACATAGCATGATCTCTAAGCAGATACCCATAAATTTGGGTAAAAGGAAAGGTTCANTTTTGGAGACAGGATCTTGCTCTGTCACCCAGGCAAGAGTACAGTGGCACAATCTCAGATCACTGCAAACTCCGCCTCCTGGGCTTAAGTGATCCTCCCATCTCAGCTTCCCAAGCAGCTGGGCCTACAGGCACATGACACCAACCTGACTAATTTTTTTATTTTTTGTTAGAGACAAGGTTTCATCATGTTGCCCAGGCTGGTCTCGAACTCCTGAGCTCAAGCCACTCGCATTGGCCTCCCAAAGTGCTGTGATTACAGGCACGTGCCCAGCTGATCCATTCTCCTTCTAACATAGCATGATCTCTAAGCAGATACCCATAAATTTGGGTAAAAGGAAAGGTTCATAGTACAGTCTAGAAGAAATGAAGAATGCTTTTACTTCACCTGCCTTCAGATATATAGTTCCTGAGACACAATAGGAAGTAGTATTCTACTTGTAGATAACAAATAGCCAAAAGCATGCTCCCATTGAAGAAGTCTTAAGGAATATCTGACTTGCTATCTATGAAGTCCTATAAGGTGATATTAATGAGTAAAAGGTGCCATTACATGCTAGTTACACCAATCAGTCAGTACCAACTCTGCCCAGGCATTATGTCTCTGAATCTGCAAAATCCAGTCATCCTTCATGATAGTTGTCATATTCCAGAAGGACCTTCACTATGTGTACGAAGCAGGAGAATGACCAACCATATCTAAAACTCCATTTAACATTAAATATCAAAATGGACAGCAACCAGCCCAGCCCCAGTTTTGTCCCCTTACTTATATCTCAGGCTAGCCTGAGCTCAGACACAGTACAATGCCTCACAGAAGGATAAAAGCCCTAATGAACACATTTCATAAAATATTCAGCTGGCCTTTTGGAGAAAAACAGCTGGAGCTAACCTTAGGAATTCCACTAATTCCCCCTACCACACAGCCTAAAAATAGCCAAAGAGCATTTCTTGCTAGTGATGGCCTTTCCTTTAAAGGAAATAATATGCAAAAGGCATGCTGGGGTCATTAGCCCAAACCATGTAGTCCCCATGATAAATCCTTGGCCAAATGTTCCTATGAGAATCTGCCTTCATAAGGTCAACACTGAAATTTCCTTGGGAAGGTTCCCGGCTCCCTACTTTCCACTGTATAAGAGACATAGGTTATCAGCCACTAATTCCCTGCATGGCCATGAGGGTTTCACTTCCCTTTCCTTGGTCTCGGTTTCCACATCTGCAAAAATAAGAGGGCTCAATTCTGACCTCTAAGGTCTTCTGCCGGTGTAAGACTCCCTGGGAGGTACAGTGAATGGCTTCACTGTCTTCAGGATAAAATTCAAACCACTCAGGGTTACATTAGCCCCTCCATATCTATACCCTGACTTCCTTTCCATTTCTTCCTACAGCGTACCTTGAAGTTCTTTAAACTTACCTTTCACACCTCTGTCTTTGGAACATGCAGCTCCTTTTGCCTGCAAGGTCTTTTTCCAGCTTCTTAAATTCCTAGTCATCTTTCAAGACAGAGTCCAGGTGTCACCTCCTTTCGGAAGATGAGTCTAGTCCCTTCCTGATAAGTGGAGTTAGAGTCTCCTCCTCTTTGGTCTCACAGGACTCGGCATTATACAGCAACTGTCTGTTTCCTCATCAGTCTCCTTTATCAGCCTGAGCTCTCTTGGAAGGAGGAGACACCATGTTCATCTCCTCTATAATTTCCAACACCTGACCTGTGCCTGCCACTCAATGTTTGGTGATATTGTTCCAAATTCCATCAAAGTACCACATTCATTTTATAGTAGTATTCCAAAAGACCAGAAATGTATTTTTTCAATAAATGTTTTCTCTATTCAAAAAAGAAAGTAAACTATATCTAAGCCTTTGCCTTATTAGGAAAAAAATATATAGCTATTCAGATTTGTAATGTAATCTTTGCAGAGTTGAAAATATATATTAAATTTGTCCCTGAGAAACCTCTCTTTAAACCAACTAAACCATAGTTCTTAAAAAGGCAATTCAAAGTTAGAAATGATGTCCAGCTATGTGGCTTTTTTATTTTATGAAAAGGAAGGAAAATCTCTAGAAGGAATAAATTATACACTAAACTTTCTGAAAATTCTCAAGCCCTGGAAATTCAGATGAAAGGCAGCAAGGAAAATGTGATATTACATAGAAAACCAAAAGCCTTGTTCACTACTAATAACATTAAAAGTTATATGCATGTATTATAAGAAATAAAAAACTAAATTAATGCAATTAATTGGTAGGACTTGAATTTTATTGAAGAATTAGAGAAGGAAATGGCATTTAATCTTTCTCCAATGCCTTTTTAAATTTTTACACACATTTTCTCTACACCATAAGGCAAACCAGCAAAGTAGTCACCATCATCTGCATTTTACCAATGAGGAAACTGAAGTTCATGAATCTTAAGGGACTTCATTAAATTCATATTGCTTCTAACCAACAGCTGAGATTTGAACTCAGGTCTACCTATCTCCAAAGTTCTGACATAACAGGAAGAGAAGCAGAAAAGGGGGAAGAAAGGTGCAGGTACACAGTGCCCTGCAAAGGAACCCAAAGATGCAAACAGGAGCTGGGGTTTTCCCTCAAACCCCGACACACCCCAAATACCAAGCTTTGCAAGATAGAACGTTGTTAAACTTGATGTGAAATGAGATCAGTTACAAAGGAATTTTTATCCTTTACATGATCCCAATTTAGAAGCTTATATAAATAAAGTGTGGAGAGCAGGCAGAAAGTATGATGTTATAGCATCAGCAAATCTATTTCTCCTATACCCTCATGAACAACAAAATCCTTGCATTGATCTGGGCAAGAGCTTTACAGTATTAATCAAACCTTAAACCCCTCCAAAGGCAGGCACAAATGATCACTGGCACTTCATAAGTTAGAGTCAGCCTGTGCCCTGCCTAGAGGTGCAGCTGAAGATCTGGGTTCTGGTCTTCACTCTGCTGCTAAAAACCGAAACTCTTTGTTTCAGTCATCTCTCTGGGTGACTCCACCTGTAAAATGAGGCATTTGGACTCTGATCTGTCAGCTGCCTTTTTTTTTTTTTTTTTTTTTCTTCTTGTGGACATAAAATCAAATGACAAAATGAATGCCAACACCATCACGAAGCTAGCTTAGGGAGAAAGAGATGAATAGGCAGACTATTGGAGAAAAATGTCACCCTGCTGCCCAGTGCAAAGCCTTTTTAGAAACTAAACACTTTTCATAAGACATTGCTACAGAGAAGGAGAGAATGATAATTAGGAAAATAGGGTATAAAACCTAACAAAAATCTTTCTTTTCTTCTTTCTGTACCTCCCTCCCTCCTTCCTTAATGACAGTATCCTGTTTGGGATTAAGCTAGGCACAATGGGAACAACTATTAAGTCCTAAGACCTGGTTCCTGTTGTGAAGAAGATATTGGTCCACAGCAATAATAACAGCTCCCATTTGTACAATGTTGGGGGTTTACACTGTACTGTAGCACATGCACTCTTCACAACTCTTCTTAGAAGGTAGGTAGAGCAGGTAGGAATAAGTATCATCATCATAATCCCCCATTTATTTATTTATTTATTTAGAGACAGAGTCCCACTCTATCATCCAGGCTAGAGTACAGTGGCTCAATCTTGGCACATTCCAGCCTCTGCCTCCTGGGTTCGAGTGATTCTCCCACCCCAGCGTCCGGAGTAGCTGGAATTACAGGCATGTGCCACTGCACCTGGCAAATTTTTGTATTTTTAGTAGAGATGGGTTTCACCATGTTGACCAGGCTGATCTTGAACTCCTGACCTCAAGTGATCCACCCGCCTCAGCCTCCCAAAGTGCTGGGATTACAGGTATAAACCACCATGCCCAACCCACCCTTTTATTGATATGAAAACTGAAGTTCAGCAAGGTTAAGCGGCATATCCAAGGTCACACAGGTGTTAAGTGACAGAGCTGAGAACACATTTGTAAAGGAAGAGAAGAACTAAAAACAACGGGTGCTATGGTTTGCATGTTTATCCCTCCAAATCTCATATTGAAACTTAATCCCAATGATGGAGGGAGGGCCCAGTGGCAGGTGTTTGGGTGATGGGGGTAAATCCCTCACAAATAGATTAATACTCTGCTTCAGAAGATGAGAGAGTCCCTACTCTATTAGTTCCCTTGAGAGCTTGTTGTTTTAACAAAAGCCAGCCACTTCTCTTACCTTTTGCTTCCTCTCTCTCCAAGTTATCTCTGCACAGCTGGCTCCCCTTCTGCCTTCCTATAGGAGTGGAAGCAGCTGAAGGCCCTCACCACATATAGACGCCCAATCTTGAACTTCCCAGCCATCAGAATCATGAGGCAAATAAACCTTTCATCATCATTATTATTATTATTATTATTACACTTTAAGTTCTGGAGTACATGTGCAAAGCATACAGTTTTGTTACATAGGTATACACGTGCCATGGTGGTTTGCTGCACCCATCAACCCATCATCTACATTAGGTATTTCTCCTAATGTTATCCCTTCCCTAGCCCCAACCTCGCAACAGGCCCCGGTGTGTGATGTTCCCCTCCCTGTGTCCATGTATTCTCATTGTTCAACTCCCACTTATGAGTGAGAACATAGAGCTTGGTTTTCTGTCCTTGTGACAGTTTGCTGAGAATGATGGTTTCCAGCTTCATCCATGTCCTGCAAAGGACATGAACTCACCCTTTTTTTGTGGCTGCACAGTATTCCATGCTGTATATGTGCCACATTTTCTTAATCCAGTCTATCATTGGTGGACATCTGGGCTGGTTCCAAGTCTTTGCTATTGTAATAGTGCCACAATAAACATGCGTGTGCATGTGTCTTTATCATAGAATGATTTATAATCCTTTGGGTATATGCCCAGTAATGGGATTGCTGGGTCGAATGGTATTTCTGGTTCTAGATCCTCGAGGAATCACCACAAACCTTTTTTAAAAAATAAATTACCCAGCCTCAGGTATTTCTTTACAGCAACACAAAATGGACTAAGACAATGGGGTGTATTTAAGTGTCAGCTGTGTGGTTAGAGGGGTAGTGAAGAAATCAGGGCAAAAACCAGGGTGAGGTAAGACTTAACCTGAGCTTTGCACAGGGGGAAAGATTTAGACAAGTCATATGCCAACTCACTGAATTCAATGCAGAAGACAGCATAGTACAGCTTTGGAGAGGGTGGAGTACCGGAAAACAAAAGGACATCTATTTTCATACATACACAAAAGAGCATTGTCTTTCATTGAAGAAGTAGACACTCTTTAGTCACCTCAGTAATTACCATGTGTATGCTCTGCATATTTTTCTTGGTAGCAGAAATGGGTGGCCCCAAGCCCTACTTTTCCCTTGGCACTAACAGTAAGTATCAGGAAGAGGTTAAGGACATGTGATCTGTACCATAAGTGAAGGTGAAAACAACTAATCTTGGCACTCTTGACCATTACCAAAAGTATCTGAGCTAATGGGCCTTTTAGTCAAGATATTCCTCTCTGCAGGTGTGACTAATCACATACCTGTACAGCAAGCCTACCTTCCCAGACTGCATTCATTGCTACCAACACTCAATAATGTAATTAATGAGCATCCTGAACCTGTTTCTGAGGCACGAAGAGAGAGGAGGGGAATCGCTGGGAAAGATTTCAAGGTGAACACAGAGCATCAAAATTATAGAAGGGATTATAAAACAGGCCCAGGCTCTGTACACTAACAGAATGGGATTTAAGCACACTCCCCCTCCCTCCACCAAAAAAGAAAAAGAAAAAAATTACCAAAAACAGGAATTGGGACTCTGGAATCAGGTAGAGGTCCTTCACAGAGGAGGCTTCAGATATAAGAAGAATAAAACTTAGGTCAAAGGAATCCTAAGGTTTCATTTAGCAGAATTATAGGTCTTCTTTTTTTTTTTTTTTTTTTTTGAGACTGAGTTTTGCTCTTATTGCCCGCGCTGGAGTGCAGTGGCATAATCTCAGCTCACTGCAACCTCCGACTCCTGACTCAAGTGATTCTCCTGCCTCAGCCTCCCAAGTAGCTGAGACTACAAGTGCCCACCGCCATGCCGGCTAATTTTTGTATTTTTAGTGAAGATGGGGTTTCACCACGTTGGCCAGGCTTGTCTCAAACACCTGACCTCAGGTGATCTGCCCACCTCGGCCTCCCAAAGTGCTGGGATTACAGGACCACGCCCAGCCGGTCTTACTTCTTACTAGTGAGACTTTAGTCACCCTGCAGATTCCAATTTATTTTCATTAAGTAACACTTAAAACAATTTCACTAAGGGTTCTGAGATGAAATTCGCAGGTATAATTCACACAATGTAGGTTATGATAAGATTAAACAATCATCCCTCACCCTTACCCCATCCCCTCAGCCCACAAAGCAATTAGCAAGCAGTGGGGATGGGGTAGAGGCCAGGACTATTTGATAGTGTTAACCAGGAGTGGTTTTGGAGTTTGGACTTGAAGCTGAAAGTGACTTTCTACCAAAGAGAATTTAAACCTTCTCTTCCATCACATCAGTACTGAGTACTAATTGCAGAGTGAAGGCAGTGACCAAAGAGAAGCAGAGCTCCCAAGTTAGACAGCAGAACTAGTTCTAGCATCTTTTCAGCCATTCCAGCATCTTGAGCAACTCAACAAAAGGCAGCAAAGCCTGTAGACACGCAACACTGAAGTCTTGAAGACTTATCCTTGAGCAAGTGCCTAATAATGTCTAAGCTCAGTGAAGAGGAACAGCATAGACACATGCACGCACTATCTATTTAAAATAAGGCTGGGCATGCAGAGGCTCACACCTGTAATCCCAGCACTTTGGGAGGCTGAGTCAGGGGGATCACTTGAGCTCACAAGTTTGAGACCAGCCTGGACCACGTGGCAAAACCGTATCTCTACAGAAAATACAAAAATTAGCCAGGTGTAATGGTGCATGCCAAGTAGTCCCAGCTACTTGAGAGGCTGAGGTGGGAGAATGGCTTGAGACTGGGAGGCAGAGGTTGCGGTGAGTGGAGATTGCCCCACTGCACTCCAGCCTGAGTGATAGAGCCAGACCTTGTCTCAAGAAACAAATACATGAATAAAATAAAAACAAAATACAGAATCTATATATTCTGTAGTGTACTATACTATATTATATAACATATACATCTATATATATAAACACTACTATACATTTAGTTCTCAGTCATTTGCAACCAATTTATGAAATCCTGAAAACTTCCTGCCCTATTATTACATAGAAAGTTAGGCTCGGTGGTTGCTAAGTGATTATGAAACCAGGATCCTCGTCCCCAGGTAGTAAAATCAGGCATCCTTCCTCCATAGAAGAATGTTCTAACAAGGCTATTTTGGTTCAGACGTGGTTGTTTATTGGGAGGGGGACAGCAGGATTACATGTGAAGTTATTGCTATTGCTATTATTTCTATGAAGAGCCACCAGGCTGGAACACTTACCTGGGCTATCTCCCCAAATCCTCAGTCCAACACTGTAAGGAAAGTGTCATTATCATTCCTATTTCACAAAAGATGAACTGGATTCAGAGAAGCAGAATAATTTCACCTCCATATGTGCTCTTAATTACTATGTTGTTTACAGATATGTGTATATATGGATATATTATAGATATAAGTTACTATGTGTAAACTGACATAATGGAATTTCAAATGTTCATTTCAAAAACTATAAACATATGGAATAGATAAAACTCATAAAGTATTTTTTTTTCCTAGCAGAAGTAGGACTTAAAAAAGGTCACACTAACATGGAAAACTGAAAATATTTAGGTAAAACAATCTTATCCATACCTTCAATTTCAGAAGAAGAAAAAGTCATTTTATACATTTTTAATCAACGAAGATCAATCAATAAATAATTCCTAAGGACATACTGTGTGAGAAGACTTATTAGGTACATCTTACTGCAGAGAGGGGCCATGATTGTAGAAAACTGGTGTGTATTAGAGAAAGAACACTGTCCAGGGATTAGGCAAGGTCAACTTTGCTCCTAGCTCAGTCTCTCTCTCGTTATATGATACTGGGCAAGTCACTTAACCTTCTGAAGTTTCTATCTCCTCATCTGCAAAGTGAGGGAACTAAAAAGGATAATCTCTCACATAGACTCCTTCTGGCAATAAAATGCTGTGACTCTCACTGGTGAAAGACAATTCAGGCCACAGCAGAATTTGTCTACAATGAACTATGGCCCTATACCTCTCATTTCATTTCAAAGCCCAGAGTAAAACCATCCCAAAGTCTGTAGTCAAGCAAGCAACAGTCATTCTTTCAATAGTGCTTATGCTCATCTAAAGAGTAGGATAATTTTTCGCCAAATTAAATGTCTCTCTGTGATACTGTGAAATATCTTTGTTCTCTTTTCCTGGTACATAGCTCCTAAAACCCTTGGAATCTCTGGAGTGATAAGAGTGTCTTTTGTATGCTAAGGCGATAACTGGTGGCTGGCAGCCACTAGGTAGCTTCAGAATGGGGGCTGGTCACAGTAAAGACCAAAGCATGATTAAACTTTTCAGTCCAAAGCCCCAATCTCTGGGGAGAAGAGAGGTCCCCACCAGCACATTAAGTGATTAATCACATTGGTGATTAAGCTAATGACCAATGGCCATTGGTTTAATCAGTCACGCTTATGTAATGAATTTGCCATAAAATCCCAAAGGGATTGGGTTTGAAGAGCTTCTTGTTAGCTGAACACATGGAAGCTCCATACCCCTTCTCCCATACTTTGCCCTATGCATTTTTTCTATCCATATCCTTTGTAATATCCTTTACGATAAACTGGTAATATAAGTAAAGTTTTTCTCTGAGTTCTGTAACATTCTAGTGAATTAGTCAAACCCAAAAAATGGAGTAGTGAGAAACCCAATTTACAGCCAGTCAATCAATCAGAAATATAGGTGACAACCTATTACTTGCGATTGGCATCTGAATTAGGGGCAGTCTGGTGGGACTGGGTCCTCAGCCTGTGAGATCTGATGCTATCTTCAGGTAGGCAATGTCAGAATTGAATTGAATTAGAGGATACCCAGCTGGTGTTTGCTGTGGAACTGATTGCTTACTTGGTATGTGCAGGGAAAATCCCTGCACATCTGGGGTACAGAAGTGTTCTGTGCTGTGGTGAGTAGAGAACAGGAAAAACACTGCAGTAGTCCATTCCAATGCTGCTAATGAAGACATACCTGAGACCAGGTGATTTATAAAGGAAAGAGGTTTAATTGACTCAAAGTTCAGCATGGCTGGGGAGGCCTCAGGAAACTTACAATCATGACAGAAGGGGAAGCAAACATGTCCTTCTTCACATGGTAGCAGCAAGGAGAAGTGCTAAGCAAAAGGGGGGAAAGCCCCTTATAAAACCATCAGATCTTGTGAGAACTGACTCACTGTCACTAGAACAGCGGCATGGGGGTAACCACCCCCTTGATTCAATTACCTCCCACCAAGTCCCTCCCACAGCACATGGTGATTATGAGAACTACTATTCAAGATGAGATTAGGGTGGGGACACAGCCAAACCATATCACTCTGCCCTGGATCCTCCCAAATCTCATGTCCTCACATTTCAAAACCAGTCATGCCCTCCCAACAGTCCCACAAATTCTTAACTCATTTTAGCATTAACTCAAAAGCTGACAGTTCAAAGTCTCATCTGAGACAAGCCAAGTCCCTTCCATTTATGAGCCTGTAAAATCAAAAGCAAGGTAATCACTTCCTGGATACAATGTGGGTACAGGCATTGGGTAAATACACCCATTCTAAATGGGAGAAGTTGACCAAAATGAAGGGCAACAGGTCCCATGCAAGTCCAAAATCCGGTAGGGCAGTCAGATCTTAAAGCTCCAAAATTATCTCCTTTGAGATCGCCATGTCTCATATCTAGGTCACACTGATGCAAAAGGTTGGCTCCCATGGCCTTGGGCAACTCCACCCCTGTGGCTTTGCAGGATACAGCCCCCTTCCAACTCTTTTCAAAGGCTGGCATTGAGTGTCTGCAGCTTTTCCGAGCGCACATTGCAAGCTATTGGTGGATCTACCATTCTGGTGTCTGCAGGATAGTAGACCTCTTCTCACAGCTCCACTAGGCAGTACCCCAGGGGGGATTGGGTGTGGGGTCTCCAACACCATATTTCCCTTCTGCACTGCCCTAGCAGAGGTTCTCCATGAGGGTCCCACCCCTGCAGAAAATTTCTGGCATTTCCATACACCCTCTGAAATCTAGGGGGAGGTTCCCAAACCTCAATTCTTGATTTCTTTGCAGTGGCAGGCTCAAAACCATGTGGAAGCTGCCAAGGCTTGGGGAGCTGTACCTTGGACCCTTTAAGCCATGGTTGGAGTGGCTGGGACACAGGGCACCAACAAGTCCCAGAGGCTGCACACAGCAGGGGGGCCTTGGACCCAGCCCTAGAAACCATATTTCCCTCCTAGGCCTCCGGACCTGTGATGGTTGGGGGGTGGGGGTGGGGCTGCTGTGAAGGACTCTGACACGCCCTGGAGACATTTTCCCCATTGTCTTGCTGATTAACATTTGGCTCCTCATTACTTAGCAAATTTCTGCAGCCCCCTTGAATTTCTCTCCAGCAAATAGGTTTGTCTTTTCTATCACATAATCAGGCTGCAAATTCTCCAAACTCTTATGCTCTGCTTCTTTTTCAAATGTAAGCTCCAATTGCAAACCATATATTTGTGAATACATAAAACTGAATGCTTTTAACAGCATCCAAGTCACATCTTGAACACTTTGCTCCTTAGAAATTTCTTCTTACAGATATCCTAATCATCTCTCTCAAGTTATCTCCCTCTAGTTCAAATCTCTAAGACAGGGGTAAAATGCCACCAGTCTCTTTGCCAAAGCATAACGAGAGTCATCTTTGCTCCAGTTCCCAACAAGTTCTTCATCTCCATTGGAGACCACCTCAATCTGGACTTCATTCTCCATATCACTATCAGCATTTTGGTCAAAACCATTCAACAAGTCTCTAAGAAGTTCCAAACTTTCTCACATTTTCCTGTCTTCTGCTGACCCCTCCAAACTGTTCCAACCTCTTTCTGTTACACAGTTCCAAAGCCACTTCCATATTTTTGGATACGTTTACAGCAGCACCCCACTCCCAGTACCAAATCATTGTATTAGTCCATTCTTATGCTGCTAATAAAAACATACCTGAGACTGGGTAGTTTATAAAGGAAAGAGGTTTAATGGACTCACAGTTCCACGTGGCTGGGGAGGCCTCAGGAAACTTACAATCATGACAGAAGGGGAAGCAAACACGTCCTTCTTTACATGGTGGCAGCAAGGAGAAGTGCCAAGCAAAAGGGAGAAAAGCCCCTTATAAAGTCATCAGATCTCATGAGAACTCACTCACTATCACTAGAACAGCAGTATAGAGGTAACCACCCCCATGATTCAATTACCATCCACCAAGTCCCTCCCACAACAGGTGGGGATTACGGGAACTCCAATTCAAGATGATATTTGGGTGGGGACATAGCCAAACCATATCAAACACTTTGATTTTTATATATAGAACTCTGGTTCTTCATATATCCTAACACCCTTGTTCTTGATGGTATATAGCAAACTAGGCAAAAATAATTAATATTAGTTAATAATAACAATAAGACTATCAAAGTCTTACATAGTAGTTAGAATATTCTAGGCACTGTTTTAAGTATCTTACATATATTAACTCATTAATTTCTCACAACAACATGAAGTAAGCGTTGTACAGATAAGAAAACAGGTTTAGAGAGGGCAAGTAACTGCTTGTTACTCAGTTAGCTGCTAGTAATGGCAGCACAACTCCAGCCAGATTGTCCAACTCCAGTGTATATGCTCTGGGCTTCCTTCTTGGACAGAAGTGTTGCAAAGCACAGAGTCATTCTCCAGGTGGCTTGGGTTCTACATTTTTAAGTCCTTGGCTCTTCTTGCTCCTTTCTCTCTCATCCCTGCACACTCTCTGGCCTGGCTCGTTTTCTGATCTCCAGCTCAGATTCTGGCCACAGATTTCCTTAGACTGGACATCCCCAGGCAGCCCAGGGAGAGGAGGCCTTTAGCTATCTGATGGGCACTATTCGGCCACAACAACCACGTGCCATGTGCCCATGGCAGGCTTCCTAGTATGACCCCTAAAATCAACCTCCACAAGGTAACTGGAAATTCATCTTTCTTAAACCGGGCAGAACCCTCACCTTTGTCAAGACCCGGACAGAGGAGAAAAGCAGCATTTCCCCAGGAAAGACATTTAGTTAATTCAGTTAACCTGAGACTATGCTTTGCAATATTTAATGATAGAAATGGTACAATGCAATGGTTTGAAAATAGAGCTTTCCGGGCTATGAACCACTAATGCCTCAAATTCCTTCTGCTGTATTCTCCCATTAGGAAACCAAAGCCACCAAAATAGGGGGGAAAAAGAAAAAGAGTATGGTAAACCTCATTAATGTCTTGCAAAAAAGAATAAGTACAATAACAGAGATGTGAAGAAAAAAACCCCATTTAAAGATATGATATTCTCTGCCTTACTGGTTTTTTTCCTTCCATCTTAGATAGAAGAGAAGAAGAAAAACAAGTGGAAGGAGATCAAGGAGAACAGTAAGGCTGAAATGCTTTACTTCAAATTCAGGGTCCATAATTATATTATTCTCCAAAATAATGGCTTTCAAACGCCACTACTAGCTGAGATACAAGGGAAATAAGTGATATCATCATGGGGCTTAACTTTATTACATGTTCGTTTTATTAAATTTATGCACATTAGAAGCATAGGAAATTGCCAGCCTTTAACATTCACACACACGCAAAGAATTATACAAAAAATACATCATCTTGAATCTTGGTCTTCAATTTATTTCCACAATTCCACAGAGCTTTTAAGGGGTTAAAAAATGTTCCTATCATTGAGATTTATAAACTGATTTCTACCATCCTTGGAATCACTAGTTACTCACACCACAGCCTGTGGCTGCCTGCAGCAACACATCAACACTTCCACGTATTTAATGCAGTATCTTCTTATTTGGGTATTATTTCTCATTAAACCAATCAGAAGAGGCTTCAAGGTAGAGAGGGGGAAGTGGCAGGTGAGAAAAGGGCAATTTGAGCCAAGAGAAACACCACACCCATTCCACATGGAAACCACAACCATGTATGGTCGCAGAGTGAAAAGGACTTGAGTGCCCAGCTAAGAGCTGGAAGGCAAAACACCAATGAGGTCCCCTCTGTGGAATTCAGTCTTTCACCTGAGGATAAAGGTTTTTGTAATTCTAAACAAAACTAAAATGAAAAGACATTAACTAAATACCAACGTGGATAGGACAGAGTTTTAGGATGAGCTCAAGCAAGCAACACAGCTGGTCCCAGGACAGCCGGAAATGAATTCCCTTCAGGTATGGAAAACAGAAGGAAAAGTAGAATTTTGCCTTTTCCCTTACCTATTATTCAGAAAGTGTCCACTATCTTCCTAAAACTAAAATCCTTGTCTAACAGTTTTATAAAAGAAAACAGATCTTAAAACAAGTTGCAGAAACTTCTTCCATTTCTGTTTCTAAAATAATTCAAAACACTAATTTTAAGATTTTAAAATTTTCTCCAAAGAAGCTACATATTAAGATGTATGAAGCCTGAGAGCCAACAGATTTTCACTCATCTATTTCTCAGTAGAATGTAAGTAGCACAATGCTTAGCTCAAAAAATACCTGTTGAATGAGTGCTAAACGAAAGAATAAAATATTCCCAAGGAAGGAATGACAGTGACTTCCACTTCACACTCTGCCTAAGGTTAGACCTGATTACGTTACATAATACTATGTTTAAAAAAGTCCTGTTCACTGCAGCTTTATTTGTAATAGCCAAAAATTAGAAATAACCCCAGTGCTCTTCAACAGGTGAATGGTTAAACAAAATCTGGTACATCCATATCATGGGATACTATTAAGCAATAACAAGGAAAAACTCTTGATAGACACAACTTGAATGAATCTCAAGACAATTGTGCTGAATGTAAAAAGGCCAATCCCAAAAGGCCACTACTGCATGGTTCTGTTTATATGACACTCTTGAAATGGCAAAATTATAGAAGTGAAGAACAGATTAGTGGTTGATAGGGGTTAGGGATGGGGGCTGCGGAGGCAGAAGGGAGGTGGGTGTGATTATCAAAGAACAAATGGAAAGAATCTGTGGTGATGTAACTGCTCAGTATCTGGCCAGTGATGGTGGACACATGTGATAAAATTGTATACATGTGATAAAATTGTATACAACTGAATACACACATGCCCATGTGCACATACACACACACATTAGTACATGTAAAACTGGAAAAATCCATGCCAATATCTGAGCTGTGATATTATACTATAGTTGTATAAAATGTTACCATAGGGGAAACTGGGTAACAGGTACACGGATCTCTGCACTTTTTCTTACAGCCTCATGTGAATCTACATTTATCTCAAAACAAAAAGATTTAAAAACATTCTGAAGTGACCTCTCCTCTGCTACCATCAGCACTACCAATTTGAGAGTGTGTGTATGTGTGTGCATGGCAGGTTGAGAGAGGGGGCAGCAACATATAAAACTTAACCACCTCCACAGAGCTCTCTATGGGAAGTACAGAGGCATCTCCAACTTCCTTTAAACTCCCAATGCACCAGTTATTTTTCGCACAATCTAAATTTTGCTCTTATATTAAAAACAAATATTTCAGGACTCTTATCTCCATATCTGGGAAAAATGGTCACAAAACCCATGACAGCCCATGTTTGATACCTGTTTGATACCCTTTCAGTACCTAGCACAATGCTCAACCCAGGAAAGAGCCTGAATAAAAGTGCTTTTAGTAAATGGATAAGCGAATGAATGGATGGATGAACTTTCTCATCATAGTAGAACCAGGTAAGCTGAAAATTCACAATGTTTTTGCTCCAATTTTCTCAACTTCAAAAGGTCAGTAATAGCTGTGCCCACCTGTCTCACAGGCCTGTGGAGAGGTTAAAGACCATCTCCATCTGAGCCTGCTGTAGTAGCAAGTGCGTACATAGCTTTGTTTAGAGATCTGCACTAATTATTTCTTGTGTGTTCTTGTGCCGGCTAATTTCTCTGAACCTGAGATTTCCCATTGGTAAAATGGGGGATAATACTTATTTCTGCAAGGCTGCTATGTGAAGGAGACATGGTATTCATAAAAGGCCTTGCTCAATGTCAACCTCACTAAATGCTCAATATATGTTTTCACCCTTCCATAGATATTTCCAGGAACTAGTGCTCACCTCATAGCTCAAAATGGCAGCCATTTCTTAGTAAGTTTACAGTTTTTTTATAAATAAATAACCAGTGTTGTATTTATGTAACATCTTCCTCTAAAGATCAAACTTTGCTTACATTTCCAATGGCAAAGTAGTGTGGACAAAGTAAACGTAGATAGAGGATGAAGTAAATGGGAAGAGACAAATTCAAGTGGAAGATGACAAGGGCATTTGTGGGTAGCTGTTAGGACTATACCGCAAGTCCTCTGCCGCTACCTCACTGCGGAAAGCAACTTGTCTTGGACTTGGTCTCCCCGATGGTTTCTTTCTTTTTCCTGTTTTTTTTTTCTTTTCCTTTTTTGTGTATTTTTATGATATTTAGTATATTCATACCCACAGGCAGCCTAGATAGTAGAGGAAGACACCTGAAAAGTCTACTGACCTCTAAGAATGGTGGGCTAGAGGTATAAAAAGGAAGGAGAAGAGGCCTCTGTTTACTTCCAATGCTGTGAAAGCTACTTGTTCTCAGGAAATATCTACTACTTCCTTCTCAGGGCTGGGAATGCCCTAGTCTGTTTCTACCCAAGGGTGGTAACTTTTCCTCCAAGTGTGCAGCTGTCTGAAAATATATTTGCTCTTGATGTGTCACTGGGTCACGAGTAGTTCTCCGAGAAATACTTTACACATGGGTGTCTCTTGAGCCCAGGCAATGGAGATATTTGCTTACCCATGAGGCAGGGAGGGACAAACAGGGGATATGGTTCCAAGATCCAGTTTTTAAAGACTATGCTAACCCAGTCAATTTGTCAGTCAACTACATTTTGAACCCTAACTATGTGCCTGGCCTCTGATTGAAAATGAGAAGGAATCATCCATGACGAAGACACAGATGGTCCCCTCCCTTTATAGAGCTCATGGTCTCATTCTGCATACTCACATTTGGTTGCTTTACTTCTATCGTAATAATCTTGTGTGGCACACAGCACACGTGTCAAAGCAAAGGTCTCAAAAATAGAATATCATTCCACACATGTTCCCTATAACAAGCAGAAGAATACGAAATAGAGATAATATAAAGATATGTCCCTGTTAGAAAACAAAGGTTTGGCATATCTTGCAAATCTCAAAAAGATGAATGTGCTTTCCAGAAAAATTATACATTTTATTTATTTATATATTTATTTATCATTTTGAGATAGGGTCTCACTCTGTTGCCTAGACACAATCCTAGCTGACTGCAGCCTCGACCTCCTGGGCTCAAGTGAGTCTCCCATCTCAGCCTCCTGAGTAGCTGGGACTACAGGCATACACCAGCACACCTGGCAGATAGATAGATAGATAGATAGATAGATAGATAGATAGATAGAGTAGAGACAGAGTCTCACTATGTTGCCCAGGCTGGTTTTGAATTCCTGGGCTCAAGCAAGCCTCTTGCCTTGGCCTCCCAAAGTGTTAGGATTACATGTGTCAGCCACCACCCCTGGCCAAATTATACATTTTTAAACCCTTATCAGTTGTATTCTCTACCTTTTTGATACAATTAACAATAGCATATACTTATTAAGTACTTACTATGTGCCAGGTACTATACTAAGCCCTATGTGCTAGGCATATACAAAGCCCTTCAAAGAATCAACTCATTTAATCTTTTAAACAATCTTATGAGTGATGCACATAATATTATTCCTATTTTATTGATGAGGAAACTTCAGCTTAGAAAGAACAAGGGATGTAAACCCAGGATCAACTGATTCCAAACAAATGTGGATCTCTACATTAAGCTGTAATATTATATGCTTGCTTGGTTTAGAGAGAAGGCCAAAGTTATGATTTCTATTATTGAAATAAGAATGTATACAGTATAGATCCTTCAAAACAGATTAGGTTGGACCACTATTAAATTGCCAATACAGGTTGAGTATCCCTTATCCAAAGTGCTACGGATCAGAGGTGTTTGGGATTTTTGGATTTTTTCAGATTTTGGAATATTTGCATATATATGAGATATTTTGGGGATGAGACCCAAGACCAAACACAGATTCACTTGTTTCATATACACCTTATACACATGGCCTGAGGGTAATTTTATATAATTTTTAAATAATTTTGTACATGGAACAAAGTTTGTGTACACTGAATCATCAGAAAGTGAAGATGCCAGGTGTGGAATTTTCCACTTGTAGAGTCATATCAGGGCTCAAAATGTTTTGGTTTTGGAGCATTTTGGATTTCAGATTAGAGATGCTCAACCTGTATACAACTGTTTTGACCTAAAGAAATGACAATTTCATTTGGTTCAACCTAATATAATATCAAGAGACAGAATGACCTAAGCCTAGCCCAAGCACAACCCCTGACTAGCTGTATGAATTTTAACAGTCACTTAACATTTCTAGACTTTGCTTGCTTTACTGAATAATATAAAGCGTAACTATAAAAGTTAGACTGGATTTGTCTTTAGGTTCCCCAGCTCCATAATTATAAGAGAAGTGGGGAGAAATACAATTTATTTGTTCAACAATTATTTACTAAGTACCTACAACGTGCCAAGCACTGTGCTTTCTCTCCCACTCCAGGTTCACCTGTATTTCAAAGACAGGCTCCCAGTAGCTTCCCATGATTCCAGGGATTCTACATGTTAGAAATAAAGAACAAACTTGAAGATTCTTGCTTGTCTGTTCAGGATAACTGCGATGTGCCCTATGGTGCTGGCAGCTCCTCCCAGATCACAATTCCACAGCAGAAGAGATAAACATAGGACCTGGAAACCACTTTAATGCGAAGAGATGAAGTGCAGCATAAGAAACGTTCATGTGAACAAATGTGTATCTTCCAATAAAAAAGAACTCTCAGTAGGCTGGGCGCAGTGGCTCATGCCTGTAATCCCAACATTTTGGGAGGCTGAGGTGGGTAGATCACCTGGGGTAAGGAGTTTAAGACCAGCCTGACCAACACGGTGAAACCTCGTTTCTACTAAAAATACAAAAAAATTAGCCAGGATTGGTGGTGCACACCTGTAATCCCAGCTACTTGGGAGGCAGAGGCAGGAAAATTGCTTGAACCCTGGAGACAGAGGTTACAATGAGCCGAGATCACACCACTGCACTCCAGCCTGGGCACCAGAGTGAGAGTCTGTCTCAAGAAAAAAAAAAAAAAAAAAAACTCTTAGTAAATATTCTGGCTCACAGTGACCTCTAGAAAAATATCTTACTTTACTTGTACCTCCCAGAAAGACAACGATTTAGACTTTTAACTTAAAAAAAATACAAAATTCCACAAAGAAAGAGACCTCACTCAGCTTTGCTGGGTAGAGCACCTTAGCATCTAGCTACAATCTTTGCAGTGATTAAGGACTGGGAGTACAGAGTTACAGAAAAACATCAAACAGCAAGTTCAAAGACACCAATTCAATACCTGGCTATGTGACTCACTAGCTTTGTGAGCTTGGACTTAACATTCAACCAGCCTCTGCCTCAGTATCTCATCCATATAATGAGCATTGGGATGATGAACTGTAAACATCTTTCCTGTTCTAAAGGTCAACCAGTTCCTTATCATCTAAGCTTTTACCATCTAACTGCCATCTGTTCCCTTTTGTACTATCCACTGTGAACACAGCAAACAGCTGTTTTCCAATGTGCCTGCAATAGCTCTTCAAATACGTACTTGAAGACTCTTATGACTGCCCACTTGACTCCCTCTCTTCTAACATAAGTCAATGGCCCAGATGGAGTCATGTGGTTAGCGAGATGTTTGGAATAACTCATGTGGAGTCATATGTCTAAACCTGGAGCCATAAGGAAGGGAATACACGCAGCAAAGAGCTGCTTGCTTTCTCAACATCTTGTAACTGAGAAAGGCCCATAACTCCCAATCTCATTTCCTGGGAATTCTACCAGCTGCAATAGGATTATAAAAGTTGCAAGAGAAAGGGATTAATAACCTTGATGTGCTGATGATCTAGCTGAGAAAACTGAACCTACACAAAGTATATAACTGATGAATTGTATAGAACAGATTATTACTATGTACTAAATTTGGGGATGTACCCAGTAAGAGTCACAGGAAATTAGACCAAAAAAAATGGTTAGATGAAGGGTATAGTCTGCTCCAGGGAAAGCCTATTGCTCTGTAGGAGGTTAGACTCTGAATCACTGAAGAGGACATGACTTACTTGGGAAACCATGACACCAACCCAGCCTCTAGTTGGGTGCTATCTTCAAATTAGGGGTGACCTGGGGCTCTGCCAATAGAGTTCTCTCAAACCCACCCTAATGGGGTAGTTTAGAATAGACTATCTGACAGGGCAGTGGAGGCAATTGCAAGCCAAATGTCACTTGACCTTTCTATGTTCTAAGTCAATGATGTTCATTTCTCTCTTAACCTGTAGAGTAACTTTCTAGCCCATTTAATGCAAACCATCTCTGAATGGGGCTCCTATGAAATGTGTCACTTTGAAGTTGCAGCAAGTTATTTTTTCTTCTTTAAACAAGTACTCTTTGGAAACAATAAACCAGTAAGTAAAAATAATTCCAGAAAAGAAATCATAGAAGCAAATGATTAATAAATACCACCCCCCACCTGAGATTCTTAGTTTCAGAGCTTTTATCATGTCTTCTTTATTTCAAAATACATATACCTATAAAGCAGGAAATAATTTGAGAACTGTTATCATAATATTTTATGCTTTAAAGATGAACAGTCTTCTTTTTCCTGTTCAGAGACTTTGAATTACAAAATTTCTCAAAGAGGCAGACATGGAGAAAAGTTTCAGTAAAATCCTGATAACATCCATGAAATTTAATTTGAGATATTTCATAACCAATATTTTATAAACCTATCCTTAAAAATTAAGGGCATGCTCTCAACATTTTCTGACATGGAAATTGTTCCAAAAGACAAAGAAATAGGCATATCCATGGTAAAAATCTCACAGCTGTCACATTGTTTAGTTCTGCACAAATGACAAATCCTATTACCCAAAAAAGGTTGGAGACTCTGTAGCTGTAATTTGGCAAGCAATTGCATTTCCACATTGTTTCAGTCATACTCTCCCTCATACAGATATGAACCCTGGAAAATATTTAATTAAACATAACTATGCAGTCTGAAAACTAAGTCAAAATAAGAAGTTCATGTTTTGCCATCTTTAATGTTGTTATGCAATTCATTAGAGAAAAGAGCACACAATCCCTCAATCCCCAACCTCCAAAGATTCAAAAGAGCAGGTTCCGTTTTTTTTTTTCTTATAGAGACAGGGTCTCACTATGCTGCCCAGGCTGGTCTTGAACTCCTGGGCTTAAGCAACTCTCCCGCCTCAGCCTCCCAAAGTGCCAGGATTACAGGCATAAGCCACCTTGCCTGGCCAGATGTAATTTTTTTTTTCATTTTCTTTTTTTTTTTTTTTTTTTTTTTTTAGAGACAGGGCCTCTTTCTGTCACCCAGGCTGAAGTGCAACAGCACAGTTATGGCTCACTGTAACTTCAAACTCCTGGGTTTAAGTAATCCTCCTGCCTGAGCTTCCCAAGTAGCTGAGACTAGAGGTACATGCCACTACACCCAGCTAATTTTTAAATTTTTTTTCTAGAGACAGGTTCTCCCTATGTTTCCAGGGTGTTTCAAACCTCAGGCCTCAAGTGATCCTCATACCTCAGCCTCCCAAGGTGCTGGGATTACAGTCATGAGCCACCACGCCCAGCCAGATCTAAATTTTAAAGGACAACAGAACAAATAATAAAACCTCCCACTTTCTCAAGGTCACAAAAGAGACTTTCACATCACGAAACTCAAAAGAATCCAGATTCTCAAATGGACATCACATCTCTCCATGAATTGTCCCCTGGTAAGGAAACCTGCATTTATCAAGACTTTTCTGCTTGCTTGGGCTTGATTTCTACTAATTGTCTGGTATTGAGGGAAGAAAAAAAAATCATTATATGCCTGGGGAAGTACAGGAAGTAAGTCTCAAACATGAATTTGAATTTGTATTTCTTTCTGACAAAAAAAGTTTACTAGAGGTTTATATAGAGGTAAAAGAAAAGCAGAATTTCCAGGAATTGCTCCAGGAATTCATGGAAAGTGGATCCATTCCTCAATTTTTTTCTAATAAAGAAAACCAAGAAAAAACCATAAGGAGATAGTCTTTCAAAATGCCTAGGTTCCCATTCCTTTACAATATCACTAAGGAGAGGTTAAGTGGCTGTACTTTGATCTCCACATTTATATTTCAGAATTATTGCCTACTGTGTGGCCTTGGGCAAGTTACTTAGCTTCCTCACTGGTAAAATATCTACTTAAAATTGTGTTATAAGGATTACATGCACTTGTATGTATAAAGTACTTAGTCTGGCATGAGTCCATAATGAACCTTGTATTAGCTGTAATACTTATATTAGCTAATATAAGTATTAGCTGTTATTATTACCACCACCACCGCTAAATTTATTTTCAGCCTCTCAAATAAAGTCACATAGCCCCAAGGAATAATGTTTGCGCTTTATTTTCTGAAATGATGATGGCCTGGCTCCAGGCTCACCATCAGATCTAAAACAAACGGAACTCTCTCAGCCAGAGCACACTAATGTGAACTGGGGTCTCAGCTGCTCTGTGATCTGGGCAGCAGAAGAGGCCAGATACTTAGGCCCAGTAGCCTGAGTTGCACTCATTTAACAAATGTTAATTGTGTCCCTAGTCTGTGCCAGGCAGTGTACCAGGTGCTGAATTTATTTGCTCATGATCAGCACTTTCACTGTATTCTCTAGAGCCCAAGGCTGTATTTTTGTTTTGTTTTGTTTTTTTGTTTTTTGGGGTTTTTTTTTACTATAATGTGCTGCTTATGTTAAAAAAAGAAAAAGTTACATAGGAAACATTTTCCAGGATGAAACTAACAAGAATAGTAAAAGCCACTCCAAACCATCTATTTCTATTTTCTTCCTTATATTTCTACAGTATAAAATTCTCACCTACTTTTAAATTTGATAAAGCACATTATTCCCAGATGGTTTTTTGCCAAATATCTACAAGAAAGGATGACTTTATGTGAGCTGGCTCTGAAATAAGCAAACTGACAGAGCAGGCCACCACTCCCCTTCCCTCACATCTAACAAACTGCAAATAGTGCTGGGAATCCCACAGGACTCAGGAAAGGTAACACACAAGCACAGAGCATACACATAAGCCAGGGGAGTCTCCTGCTGTAAAAACTCTGGGTAGGCACCAGAAGCTTAAACTTCTTCATAGAAGAGCCTTAACATTCACTGAGGCTCAGGTAAGATTTAACCACTTATATAAGACCTGAATGATTATTATTTTATGAAGTTGCATCATTGTGTTCAGGAAGCACAGGGAACAAAAAGAGCACAGACTTGGGAGTCGGGCCTGAGCTTGAATTCCAAGGCTACTACTTAAAAGCTGTGAGACTCTGGGCAAATATTTAACTTCCCCAAGTCTAATTTTTCTTATCTAGGTTATATGGCATCAAATTTATACCTCTGAAGATCTTTGTAAGAATTAAAACGATAATTCATGTTAAACACCTAGCTGATATCTGACATACTGTAGAAACTTCACACGATATATGCTCTGACCACCTGTTATTTTGGGGCAGGAAAAATGTCCGAAGAACTCCTCCCCTGATTTAGAGAAATAATGAAAGTGAATCCGAGGCAAATATTGCCCCTCATTTTTCTAAGAGTCTAATTCTGATAAGTGATATTTTCAGGACGCTGACAGTACCTGAGATATTATGAAAAATGCAACCAAACCTTCTCTAATAGCTCTTTGTCCCCCAGATTTTACAGTGGGCAATCAAGAAGACTTCAACTTTCTCCTGCAGAGCACCATGAGCTTTGGAGCTGGAGCCCACATCCTCTCAGCTCCTCTGTTCTAGTCTCTTTCTATCCAAATCCCAAATGCACCTTCTAAAAAAAAAAAAAGATCAACCGTTTCACTCCCCACAATCTATACACAGGATGGCACAGAGTGAAAGTACGCAATTTGCCTCAACTTCTTTTCATTCACTCAGTAATATCTGTCAGGTCTGAGGCTTGACTGATATATACTTTAAAATAAACTTAAATATATCAGGAAGCTGAAAGACTTTATAGTTCTTATATTTCCCAGGGTCTAGGTTTAAAATCAAAAGGATGGATTTGGGCTCATGCCTGCAATCCCAGCACCTTAGGAGGCCAAGGCTGGAAGACTGCTCGAGCCCAGGCATTCAAGAGCAGCCTGGGCAACATAGCAATACCTCATCTTTATAAAAAAATTTTTAAATGATCCAGGTGCAGGGGCATGCAACTGTAGTCCTAGCTACTCAGAAGCCTGAGGCAGGAGGACTGTTCAAGCCCAGGAGGTCAAGGCTGAAGAGCTAGGACTTACAGGTGTGCAGCTCAAACTGACCATATTACTCTGGGCAAGCTATTCAATTCTTCTGAATTATAGTTTCATCAGCTGTGGAAACTAATAATACTTCCTACCTTATAGGATTATTTTAGCAATAAATGATATTATATGTGAAAACATTTTGAAAACTGTAAAGTTCTATACAAATGTTATATTAGAAAATGTTAGTCTTTTTTGGCCAGGAGCAGTGGCTCACACCTGTAATCCCAGTGCTTTGGGAGGCTGAGGTGGGAGGATCACTTGAGGTCAGGAATTCGAGACCAGCCTGGCCAACATGGCGAAACCCTGTCTTTACTGAAAATGCAAAAATTAGCTAGGCATGGTGGCAGGCATCTGTAATCCCAGTTACTTGGGAAGCTGAGGCACAAGAATCATTTGAACCCAGAAGGCAGACGTTGCAGTAAGCTGAGATCGCGCCACTGCACTCCAGCCTGAGTGACAGAGTGAGACTCCTTTCAAAAAAAAAAAAAAAAAAAAAAGAAGGCGGCACGGTGGCTCAAGCCTGTTAATCCCAGCACTTTGGGAGGCCGAGACGGGCGGATCAGAGGTCAGAGAGATCGAGACCGATCCTGGCCTAACACGGTGAAACCCCGTCCTACTAAAAAATACAAAAATAAGCTGGGCATGTGGCGGGCGCCTGTAGTCCAGCTACTCGGGAGGCTGAGGCAGGGAGAATGGCGTAAACCCGGGAGGCGGAGGCTTGCAGTGAAGCCTGAGATCCGGCCACTGCACTCCAGCCCAGGGTGATCAGAGCGAGACTCCCGTCTCAAAAAAAAAAAGAAAAAAAGAAAAAAAAGAAAAAAGAAAAAAAACAAAGAAAAGAAAAGAAAAAAGAAAACATTAGTCTTTGGTATTATTGTCCCTTTTGTCAGCTACAGCCTATGTGATCTAATAAAATCTTAAGAAGTCTGTGTTTATACGCAGCTTCCCCAGCTGGCCACACCCTACCTGGCCACTCATCTATCTCATAGCACACCTTAGTCTATACCCACTGATCTCAAGACTAGAAAGTTTTTGTTGTTGTTGTTGTTGCTGCTGCTGCTTGAGAAGGAGTCTCACTCTGTCACCCAGGCTGGAGTGCAATGGCGCAATCTCGGCTGACTGCAACCTTTACCTCCCAGGTTCAAGAGATTCTCCTGCCTCAGCCTCCCGAGTAGTTGGGATTACAAGTGCACACCACCACACCAGCTTTTTTTTTTTTTTTTTTTTTTTTGCATTTTCAATAGAGATGGGGTTTCACCATGTTGGCCAGGCTGGTTTTGAACTCCTCACCTCAAGTGATCCGCCTGCCTCAGCTTCCCAATGTGCTGGGATTACAGGCATGAGCCACTACAACTGGCCTATACCCACTGATTTCAAGTTCAGTTTTTTTTGTGAGCCCTCCCATTCCCTGTTCATTTTCAAACAAATGGATCATCACAGCTTCTGACACTCTCAAAGTTCAAAATGTTAAAACTTGACACTTATTTCTAAAAGGTGAAATCTGATTTCATTTATGGAATGACAAAAAAACCGTGAAACTTTTTTAAGCACCCTCTTCACATGCCTAAATACACAGAGTCTTGAGAAATAGGCCCTTCTCTTATGTAAAGATCAATAACTTCTCAGAGTCTTTAATATCTTCAGAGTCTTAGCCAAAAACAAACCAAAAATAAACAACAATTGGCTTCACATATGTGGCATTTCATGGTGTGTTGAAGGGATCTCCAAGTCCAGTCCCAGGTTTGATGATTCACTAGGATAACTCAATAGGACAACATATAGTCATATTCACAGCTATGACTTATTACAGTGAAAAGATACCAAGCAAACTCAACAATGGAAAAAGGTACATGGGATGAAGTCTGGATAAAACCAGGTGGGAGCTCCCATGGGTCTTCTCCAGGAGGAGTCACACTGGACACACAAGTTGTGACAATGCATCTGAAATGTTACCAACCAGACAGTTCATTAGAGAGATTCAGTGTCCACAGTTTTTAATGCCCAGAGAGGACAAGTCATGTAGGCACCCCTTCCCTGGCATGTACCCAAATTCCAGACTCCCAGAAGAAAAGCAGGTGCTCAACATAAACTATATTGCTCGCACAAACAGTTTAGGCACAGTGAGCTACTCCTATCATTTAGATCTGTGGGAATCCTTCTGAAATCCAAGTTCCTTAATGCCAGCCAAAGGCCAACTTGCAAGCAGGCCTTTCTATGGATAGGCAGTTTCACACCCACTAAGTTAATTCTTTTCTGCACTCATGAGAATAAAAAGCCAAATATCTAATTAATTGATAACTGCCCATTGACCACTAAATTCTTACAGCCAATCAATGTACTGAAAACCTTAAAAAGACAGTGAACATAACTTAGCACTTTAAAATATATTCATTTAACACACTTGTACTATCTCAGCCTTCTGGGCTTTGGGCATTAAGGAAATAATAAGTTCCTTTAGTCCCAGCACTCTAAGAACTTTTGTAACAAAAGGGAAGATGAGATGAGGACATAGAGAATGATAACACACAGTGGTATGTGATGAGGGCCATAAAAGAGGTATAAGCCAAACATTAAATCAGTTAAAGGAGGGAAAGAAAACTTTCTACCGTGATGAACCAGGAAGATTTCAGGAAGAATTAGCATAAAGCTGCAGTTTTAAGAACAGCTAGGATTTCAGAGTTTGAGACAGGGTTAGGAAAAGCTCAACAAAAGGGACTAAAAGTCCATTAAAAAGTCCAATCTCCTTAATGACATGTACAACACTCTTCACGATCAGTCCGCTGCCTACTTCACTGGCCTCAGCACCTGCCAGCCTTGCCTTGAACATGAAACCATGCTCGCCATACTATTTCCCAGCCTTTTGACCTTCTGATTCCTATTCACCCAGGTCTCCTCTCAAATGCCACCTCTTCCAGGAAGCCCTACCTTGGCACTTGATCTCCCTTCCCTCTTACCACCCCCCACCTCCTTCCTCTGTGCTCACATCTGACTATGAACATCACACTGAGGGGTAATTACAGACATCTATTTTCCCCACTGGACCCTCAGCCTAAAACAATTTGACACACAAACATAGAAAACACTCAGTGAGTATCTGTCAAATAAATTAACTCTTATCTCTAAATCTGATATTCTTCCCACTAAAGCATGCTTCCCCTTTTATCAACAAATGTTCACTGTTTAATAATAGTTTAAAGAGAATAGCAAGAGATTTTCTGTAAAGATCAATCATACCATACTTAAGTATTAAACTAAGCTCACACCCTTGGTCACTGCATCTACAGGTAGTGATGCACACAAACACACCCTCGAGGACCTGACCATTCCCACACACAGTTCATCAGCTTTGGTGCTTTGGTCTCAAAGGAAAGAGACCAAACCAGAATCTAGCAAACGACTAGACTGAGACTTGACCAACACAGTGAAAGGGCTTGGGGACTGGCACATGAAAGAGTCCAGGTTCGAAGGTCTAATATTCCAAAACCCAATGTAGGATGTCTCCAAGAGTTTCCTGGGTTTCTGCCGCCCAGGCTGGAGTTCAGCAGCACAATCATGGCTCACTGCACCCTTCATCTCCTAGGCTCAAGTGATTCTCCCACCTCAGCCTCCTGAGTAGCTGGGACTACAGGTGTGCACCAACATGTCCTGCTAATTTTTTTCTTTTTTTTTTTTTTTTTTTTTTTTGGAGAGATGGGGTCTTGCTATGTTGCTCAGGCTGGTCTCAAATTCCTGGGTTCAAGCAATCCTCCTACCTTGGCCTCTGAAACTGCTGAGATTACAGGCATAAGCCGCCATGCCTGACCCCCAGGAGTTCAAAATGTACAACTTACTCCCTATGCACTGAATGTCAGCCCAAGACTTGCTTTTAGTTCCTGGCTGCTCAGAGAGTGGACTTGCGGAAAGTATGCCAGAGGAAAAAAAAAAAAAACACACATCCACTCACTTCACTCCTCACTTCCTCAAACACCAAGCAAATACCTATGCTTAGTTCCACAGTAGGGTCACATCTGTCCCCTGCAGAATCTGACCAGTAGAGCCACGTCTCCTCCACACCCTTGGCTCCTGGCCACACATTATTAATAGTTCATGTGGAGATGCAGGTGACTGTCTTCACATTGAGGCACCTCTAGTAACCAAGGCTAATCTCCCCAGTGGCTTTCCCCAAGGGACCCAGGTAATGTCGAGTTTTCCCTCTGGCCTGGATAAAGCAGACAACTATCAGGAAAACATAAACAAAGGCCTAGAAACACAGAAACACACATCTGTGTGTACCTGGGTCTGATCCTGACTGCTCAGGGAGAAGGGCCACCTAGCTTCTTGTCATTTCCCATAGATGATAGTTTTGCAGTCTGAGTCTCTCTGCTCCTCCCACTAAGAAACTCAACAGCTGCTAACCACAATAGTGCATGCTAAGCACAAGAAATTCTACAAAGCACTAACCAAACTCAGCATGCGTTAGGCGTCAACTATCCCTAGAATCTTAAACTCAATTCTGGAGATACACAAAGGGGTCTTCAACATTTTTTTTTCTTTTTTTTTGATTCAAGCTTCAATCATTTTGCCAGAAACACACCTGGTCCTTTATTGAAAAGTGGTAAATATGCTTAACTCAAGGTAAGACATATTTATATTTTTGGAATAATTTGGCTCTGATGTGATCCAGTCCATAAATTAGTATATGGAGTCACCATTTTCCAACACATTATGTGCTTTCCTATAGAAGTCTTGAATAACAGCACCATCTCTACAAGTACCATTATCTTTTACCAAAAAAGCTTTAATATATGTTATCTCCTTTGTACACACAAGTGCAAACAAGTATGCCAATCAACCCCAAACCCATGTTTCATACTGCGAGCAGTGTTATTATCATAAAGAGAAATTTCATTATCTCACTCACAATATTGAGAAACTTCAAAGACAAAGGGCAGCCTCCAAGATAAAGGGTAAGATTGTAGCCTCATTTCACCTTTGGTCTTTGATGAAACTCCACTACATTAGCAGCGCCACCAACCATAACTTACCTGCCCTAGGTGCCAACTCAGTAGTCTCTTCCTGTTCTTTTTTTTTTGAGATGGAGTCTTGCACTGTCACTGGAGTGCAATGGCATGATCTGGGCTCACTGCAAACTCCGCCTCCCGGGTTCAAGCAATACTCCTGCCTCAGCCTCCAGAGTAGCTGGGATTACAGGCACCCAACACTTTGCCCAGCTAATTTTTTGTATTTTTAGTAGAGATGGGGTTTTACTATGTTGGCCAGGCTGGTCTTGAACTCATAATCTTGTGATCCTCCCACCTCGGCTCCCAAAGTGCTGGGATTACAGGCACGAGCCACCGCGCCCGGCCTCCCCGTTCTCTTAGTATCCCTTCTCTCCCTGCCTCCGTGCCTTTGAACTTGAAACATCCTTCAACATTTCCTCCCCACCACACTCTCTTCTTCTCTCCTTTTTCTATATATTATATATATA
>NW_016814438.1:2354746-2361759 GCF_001698545.2 Rhinopithecus bieti
TTTTTTTAGCCAGAGCCTTGCCCTGTTGCCCAGCTGGAGTGCAGTGGCATGATATCTGCTCATTGCAACCTCTGCCTCCCAGATTCAAGTGATTCTCCTGCCTCAGCCTCCTAAGTAGCTGGAATTACAGGTGCCTACCACCAGGCCCAGCCTCCCAAAGTGCTACGATTACAGGCATGAGCCAATGCACCTGGCCCTCAGTCTCTTCTTAACCTAGCAAACTCCTACTCAGCCATAGGTCTAGCTTGTCTGTTACCTTCCTACTCTCCCTGGCAGTTGCTTTCTCAGCAATCTCACAATAAGCTGCATGCATTTCTACTAGAACACTCACCACACTGTACTATAAGTACTACTTCACCATTGTCACCTTCAATAGCCAAGAGGAAGGGAAGGAAAGAGAAGGGAAGAGAAGAAAGAAAGAGAAGGGAAGAGAGGAAAGGAAGAAAAGGAAAAGGAAGAGAACTGACATTTATTTAATAGTGACTCTATGCAAGACACAAAGTCAGAGGCATTAATATATTCATTACTCCATCTTGTGAGAAAATGAATGCAATTTTTTCAGAAAAGGAAGTTGAGACTCCTACCCCAAAGAAACTCAAAAGCTGCTAACCACAGTTAAGTTAGTTGCTCTATAACACAACTAGTAAGTGGATTCATGTTTAAATTCAAGCTCATCTGATTCCAAAGCCAAGTTTATTTCCACCACAAAGTGGCCTCTATGGGAAACATGGACACTAGCCGGAAACATCTTTTTAACCATAACCCCTCTCCCATCACCTTGTTGGCCACTATGCTACATAACTCTGGCTTCTGACCTTCCACCTATGATTGCACCTCAAAATCATCTGCTATAACCATCAGACGGCAAGGTGTTGCTAGGATTCTGGAAAGGATACAGTGAACACATTTGCAGAAAGGTAGTATGATACTATTTCAAAAAGGTTCAAGAATACATATTATAAAGCTGTAAAAATGTGTCATATTTAAGTGGTCCTGCTAGGACAACTCATACAAAAATTCTTTATCTTTATAAAATCTTCATATCATGTACAACATGAAGATCAACTTCATTTCTACTCAAGTTCTTCAGTATATTCCCTCTCACTTATCAAGCTGTGATGCCCCAAAATAAACTGTAGTTAGGTAGAACTTCTTGCCAGTTCTCCACAGTATTTCAGTTGCTCTAGTCCCAGGTGGTGCTACTTCATAACTGCAGGAATAAGTGGCTGACTCCTCAGGCCATGGAGCATTGGGAGAACCCTGTTGTTTTTCCTGGAAGATTATGTCAAGCGCATCATTACATCTCTATGGTAACAGAAATATCCCGGGTTTTCTAGAACAGTCCTAGTTTTGAATATTTATAATCTGTTTCAAGACTCATGACAAACATATGTCTTAACACAGGATTCAGTAAGCATGAATACAACATCTTTCCTTTAAAGAACTCCCCCAAAAGAGGCAATACTGGGTTGTGAAAAGAGCACAAGTTTTTCAGTCAAAGTAACCTGGGCTCAATTGTTTGTTTGGCCATTTACTACCTCTATGACCTTGGGCAAAGGACTTCTCTGTGCTTCCATTTCCTCATCAGTAAAGTGGATAATTATCACCTACTTTAGAGAGTAGTCCTGCCAATTAGAGGAACAAGGATATAGCAAAGACTGACACAGAGTATGCACTCAATAGATAATGAACATTCTGTTTATTCTGTTGTTATTTGTAGCATCCCTAACAGGAATGGAAAAGAAAGATACCATTTTTGCTTTTCTAAGTAAAGGACTATAAATTATGTGATTTACCTGTATTCAACTTCCTAAATGCAACACTTCAGTTACTACATTCCAGGTGGTGTTGATTCTTAAATAGTATACTAAGTTGCTGACTCATCACTTTGTAGTCTGGTGTCACCCCCTAATACTTCCTGAAATACTTAAACTTTATTAATTATTACTGTCTCTGTGTAACAAAATTTTCTAAATTTTTGCAACAAGCCCATTTTCAAGGGTTATCTTGTGTAGTCAAAACACTATCCCAAGCTATGTACCCTCATTCTGCATCTAGAACTCACTTTACAGCTCCGTGATTTCATGAACAGAAGAGCAGAATACAAGTAGGGTACAGATAGCATACAATCGTATCAGATTATCTTCCAATGATCCAAGGCATGGGCTCTGGAATCAGACTGCCTGGATTCAAATCTCTGTTGTTCTCCTTATTGGCTGTGTCACCTTGGGCAAGTTATTTAATTCATATGGGCCTCAATTTCCTCATCATAAAATAGAAACAATCATAGTACCAAAAATAGTATCAATAATAGATTATTGTGAGGATTAAATAAATTGATGTAGGTACAGTGCTTGGAATACTGCCTGGTACATAGTAAGTGCTCAGTACATGTCACACATCCTCATCATTCCCTTGCATCACAGGGTTGGAAAAAAACAGTCTGAAGCAATTACACATGATACGGTGTGTTACATTAGCAACCAAAAAACCAGATCAGGTAAAATACCTTTAAAATAACTAAAGAAAATGAATCTACCTAACCAGTTACTACATCTAGGTGCCATAATAGCAGTAGATCTACGTATTTGCAGATTGAATGCCTGTGGCTCCAACTATTCATAACTTACCTTGAAGATGTCATGTAGAAATTGTAGTTAAATCAATAGTAGCACCAAACAGGAATGAGGTGGTGAGTCCTTGGCTGGTAAGTCTTTGGTCAATCACCAGACAACAGCATCTCAATCTGTTTTTGCTGGTTTTCACTAAATACAGAACCATATTTAATCCTCTAAACAATCTTGTAAAACAAATCTGATCTTGTAAAACAAATCTTATAGACACATGGAGGGAATTATATGCTATGACAACACTTGCAGTCTTGGGGATAGTAAAGGTCTCAGGATGAAAACCCTGAACATGTTCCAAAACAGCAGAACTGAAACAACCCTAGACTATAACTAAAAGGGGCCGGGTGTGGTGGCTCATGCCTGTAACCCCAGTGTTTTGGGCAGCCAAGGTGGGAAGACTGCTTGAGCCCAGGAGTTCAAGACCAGCCTGAGCAACACAGTGAGATTCCATCTCTAAAAAAAAAAAAAAAAAAAAAAAAACTGAAAACCCAAACGTTTTATAAAACTCAACTGAGTGGTAAAGAATCTGCCCTAAGAAATCTAACACACTACAGCTCAGCCTTGCTCCCAACACAGATCACTGGCAGAGGGAACGGGAATTGTCAGGGAATAGATTTGACTGGGCAACTTAGCTTGGCCTGGGATCCAGCCCATGCCCTCAGCCTCACAGCCCTGTGTTTTAATCAAGTGACTCAGCCAGAGGCAGGAGAGCCCAGGCGCCTGTGGCTGGGAGGGATGGCAGCACAAAACACATCTGTCTAATCAGAAGCTAGCGGTGCTGGCATCCATTTTGTCAAGACTTACAGTAAAAGAATGCTTCTGCAAGGGAAAAAAAGAAACTTATATTCACTCAGAAATCAAGCGATGCCTTTCTTCCCCTCTCCAACTCAGAAGGCAAATATGTGGAATTGTTTGCTAGGTCTTATATCTACCTACCCTCAAATATTTCCTGATGCATTTATAGAAAGAGGACAACTTATCTAGGAATAATAAACCAAATTTATACTAGTAGCTACAAAGTACAGCTACAAAGTGTTTAGAAAGTATAACATTAGGAAATGCTCTTATTTTGACCTCTTTTATCTCAATCGTCAATACAAGGGATGACACATAGGAAAGTGTTTTTGTAGTTTGCAGGTAGTTCACATATGTGAAGAAGTCACTGCGGTCATCTGAGGACATTGTACCACATTTCAGCAGAGTGATTCATTCATTCTTTTATTTGTTCATTTACTAATTAATTTAAAATACTCATACTAAGTTCCCATTGAGTGCCAGGAACAGTGCCAGGCTATGTGGATACAGAAATAAACCACAAAGTCTGAGTCCTCAGGAGCTCAATCTTTTCCCAAATTGTTCTTTTCATCTCCATCCTATTCCAACCACAGTTGCACGTCTCTTCGCTCCCTCTTTCCTTCTCTTTCTCCCCTTCTCCAGGTCTGAGCCACTTAAGAGTGAGGTCATGTGCTTCTCCCACATTTTGCAAAAGTTCTAGCACAGGTCCAAGTGCCCAAATGGGCACTAGGGAAAAATACTGTATTTAGTGACTTAAGAGGTAAATATTTAGTGAAACACATGGCTTTATTACCATTTTTTAAACCTGTTTTCATTATACTGTATTTCTGTCAACCTACCTTCCCCCAATTCTCTTAAAGCAGTTCTCCTAACAATCTCAAGAGGTTACAGATTAATAACAACAAGTAAATGAGCAGAAACCACTCTCCTCTCAATGATCTGTGGATCATGTGTCCCGCATGAGGGCAGTCAATAGAGGAGACCCTTAGAAAATTAGGAGGAGGCATCAAAAGCTTGAAGCAACAGAAAGTGGAAACATTTTCTGACATCTGATTCATCTAGATGTGGAAATTCTCTACCAGACTTCAACTTGGGAAACCATGAATAGAAAATAACCCAGAATCAGATTTTTAAGACTGGAAGGAACCTTATCTGGTCCAACTCTCTAACTTCATAAAGAAACCAAGGCTCAGGGAGAAAGTGTGACTAAATCCAGATTGCAGATTGTCTTTGACAGATGCAGAAGTTGAAACCAAGCCACCTGCCTCCCAATGTAGGGCCCATTGTCTCCTTAGAGCAGCCAGGAGCACAGCACATGCCTAAGAGCAGTCCTTGAGGCAATGGCTACTGGTACTCACATGCCCCCATGGGTACACTGCCTTTCCAGTTACTTTCATTGCTTTCTCCTAGCAAGCCTCTGCCTTGCTTAGGGCAACTTAAGACAGCTCCCACGAGCTCTGAGACTCCCTGTGTAACTGAACAACAACTCCCTTGAGTGGCAAGCCTGCTTTCATTCTATAAAATGGGACTATCTTCTGTCCTCTTCTGTTCAGGATTGTGATGAAGATCAATGAGATACTAGCCACCAAGGAAACCTACATTCTTTGAAGAAAACTTGAGTCCTAATAGAGCATTTATATCATGATTAAGTCCTACTAATATCAAGAGTTGGATTCCAGAATTTTATAAAGACTGATGTTTTTATTGCCTCTATGTTAAAACATTTTAAAAATATTAAGAGCAGGGGTCGCCCAAGATGGCCGAATAGGAACAGCTCCAGCCTCCAGCTCACAGTGTGAGAGACACAGAAGACGGGTGATTTCTGCATTTCCAACTGAGGTACTCGGTTCATCTCACTGGGGCATGTTGGACAGTCGATGCTGGTCTGCGGGTACAGCCCTACCAGCAAGAGCTGAAGCAGGGTGAGGAATTGCCTCACCTGGGAAGCACAAGGGGAAGGGAATTCCTTTTCCTAGCCAAGGGAAATTGAGACACACAACACCTGGAAAATCAGGTAACTCCCACCCTAATACTGCGCTTTACCAAAGGTCTCAGCAAATGGCACACTAGGAGATTATATCCCACACCTGGCCCAGAGGGTCCCACGCCCACGGAGCCTCCCTCATTGCCAGCACAGCAGTCGGAGATCTAACTGCAAGACGGCAGCGAGGCTGGGGGAGAGGCGCCCGCCATTGCTGAGGCTTAAGTAGGTAAACAAAGCCGCCAGGAAGCTCGAATTGGGTGGAGCCCACCACAGCTCAAGGAGGCCTGCCTGCCTCTGTAGACTCCACTTCTGGGGACAGGGTATAGCTAAACAAAAAGCAGCAGAAACCTCTGCAGATGTAAAAGTCCCTGTCTGACAGCTTTGAAGAGAGCAGTGGTTCTCCCAGCACGGAGGCTGAGATCTGAGAACGGACAGACTGCCTGCTCAAGTGGGTCCCTGACCCCTGAGTAGCCTAACTGGGAGACATCCCCCACTAAGTGCAGAATGACACCTCACACCTCACATGGCTGGGTATACCCCTGAGCGAAGCTTCCACAGTAAGAATCAGATAGCAACACTCGCTGTTCAGCAATATTCTATCTTCTGCAGCCTCTGCTGCTGACACCCAGGCAAACAGGGTCTGAAGTGGCCCTCAAGCAAACTCCAACAGACCTGCAGCTGAGGGTCTTGACTGTTAGAAGGAAAACTAACAAACAGAAAGGACACCCACACCAAAACCCCATTGGTACATCACCATCATCAAAGATCAAAGGCAGATAAAACCACAAAGATGGGGGAAAAGCAGTGCAGAAAAGCTGGAAATTCAAAAAGTCAGAGTGCATCTCCCCCTCCAAAGGAACGGAGCTCATCACGGCAATGGAACAAAGCTGGATGGAGAATGACTTTGACGAGTGGAGAGAAGAAGGCTTCAGTCAATCAAACTTCTCAGAGCTAAAGGAGGAACTACATAACCAGCGCAAAGAAACTAAAAACCTTGAACGAAGAATGGATGAATGGATAACTAGAATAATCAACACAGAGAAGACCTTAAAAGAACTGATAGAGATGAAAACCATGCCACGAGAACTATGTGACAAATGCACAAGCTTCAGTAACCAACTTGATCAACTGGAAGAAAGGGTATTGGTGATTGAAGATCAAATGAATGAAATGAAGTGAGAAGAGAAGTGTAGAGAAAAAAGAGTAAAAAGAAATGAACAAAGCCTCCAAGATATATGGGATTATGTGAAAAGACCAAATCTACGTCTGACTGGGGTGCCTGAAAGTGACAGGGAAAATGGAACCAAGTTAGAAAACACTCTGCAGCATATCATCCAGGAGAACTTCCCCAACCTAGTAAGGCAGGCCAACATTCAAATTCAGGAAATACAGAGAATGCCACAAAGACACTCCTCGAGAAGAGCAACACCAAGACACATAATTGTCAGATTCACCAAAGTTGAAATGAAGGAAAAAATGTAAAGGGCAGCCAGAGAGAAAGGTCGGGTTACCCACGAAGGCAAGCCCATCAGACTAACAGCAGATCTCTCAGCAGAAACTCTATAAGCCAGAGAGACTGGGGGCCAAAATTCATCGTTCTTAAA